>NW_022589707.1:70022120-70125113 GCF_004348235.1 Phoca vitulina | reverse complement strand
CTTCCTTCCTTCCTTCCTTCCTTCCTTCCTTCCTTCCTTCCTTCCTTCCTTCCTTCTTTCCTTCCTTCCTTCCCTCCTTTGGTCTCTGCTTCCCTCCCTCCTTCCTTCCCTTTCTTCCTTTCACTAGTTCACATAGCACACCATGTTGGTAGAACAATGAGCTGATTTGAATGAATGAATATGGTTAATATGGAGTTCTTGATTGCCTTAGGATATCTACATTGTGTTGTGTCTCTTTAACATTTGGAGAGTTTCTAGCTGGTTTGAATACTCTGATTCTAATAGTAATGATAAAGTATTAACTCTGTCAAACAGTTGATTAGGATGGAACTCAGCTATGGTAATGATGTAAGCTCATGACCTAGATATAAGAGTAAGCTAATTTTATTATAGATGCTCAAAAATAGCTGAAGTGAGCAAGCGTGGGGTACCAGTATGGGAGGCTTGAGATAAAATTTATTCACAATTATCAGTGCCATATTCCTTTTTTCTCAGACGAGTTAATATTCTTGAGAAATGAATTGAGTTCTTAAAATACAATAATGCAATTTTTTGGTGTATAAACACTAGGCAGATTATCTACCCCCAGGATGAAGAAAGCACATTTGGAAACAGTGAAACATCGAAACACTGGTGTGATTAGCAAGAAAACACAGCAACAAAAGGCTCACATGGGCATACAGCAAGCAGTGACCCAGAACAAACACCTCATGATGATCAGATTTTCAGGTATTTCCACAGGCAGATCCAGTAAATACAGAAGAGTGAAACTCTGCAGAGACAGACCATAAATCCTTGTATGTGGCATTCAGTCATTTTATTCTCTGTGCTTGTCAGACTGTTTTACCAGATTTTTCTATCCTTATTAGGGGAAGCTGTAAGTGATACAACTCTGAAAAATACCGCAGTTGTTTGAAATGTGCAAAGGTAATCTGTGATACCCTTCCACCACAAGAGAAAGCATGCATTTTAAATATATGGAAACAAAGATTTCCAGTTGTGTATGAAACTTTTCACCCAGGCATTGACCTTTCTTTCCCTCTTATTCCTCTCACATACATACAGAAATAACATCATAAAGATTCTTTTTAATGACAGACCTATACCCTATGATTGTTTTAATAACTTATTCTGCAAAGCATGCTTTTTGGTATCATATAGGAGCCATCTATGAAATGATACAAGGAGGGATATTAGGAAATCTTAGCATAACATAGATTGTTGCCAAATTGTCAGCTGTTGCCAGATGAATAGTGAGACCAAGACATATTTTTACCCTCTGGGCTAACCATTTTAGATGATACATCTGTATACAGTTGTCCAGTTAATATTAGTATAAATCCTCGCTGTTGACATAAATAATACAACTTACAAACTAAGGGTGCAGTGATGATTTTCCTCTGGAATGTAATGTGAGGATTATAAGCAAGACTGTTACCCCTGTTGATCAATCACAAGGGCCTAAGCTAGTCCGCGGGGGCTGTTGAAAGCATTGCTAATTCTTCATGCCTTAAGTATGTAATCACATCCTAGGGGCTTGAGTTACGTACGTACCGGTAACAATCGCTGCTCTTCTAGAAGACAAACCACACCAACCATAGAAGAAGAGAATTAAAATACCTCTCCGTAAATTTCACGTGGACACGCACAACAATGTTTGTATTGAGGGATGTCATCTGCTGCCATTGTCAATGGTCTCCTCATCCAGAGACAACTGCTAGCCTTGCACCCCAGAGGCCTTTTAACTTTAAATTTATGATTTCACACTTGAGGCAAGTCTGTTGTCATTTAAAAAGACAAATGCAGATTCCAGAGAATTAATTTCCCTTTAAATACAACTGAAAAGGCACCTCAGGAGCTTTTGTAGTCTTTTAAAGAGGATCTCCCAAGATTAGCAGAAAATTTCAAGTAAATAGGACAGTAGGACATATTAAAAATTCCAGCCTTTTGTGAAATAAATTAAAGGCAGAACATACGGTTTTATAAATTATATTTTGTAATGCCTGTTTGCAAATGACATTGTGTGATATTTTCACTCATGTACACTTCTTTTTAAACAAAATTGAGAGCCTAGCCCTCAGTACAAAATTGAAGTGAATATGTGAGTCTATTATCAGAATAATGAGTTAGATAAGTAGTTTAGGTAATTATAGTTTGTTTCTGGATGATTTCTGTACTTGTCTCAGTTGTTTTCTTTTTATTGAAAATTCACATATAACCGTTTATTATGAAAAATCAGCTGTCTGGGGTAAAATAATTCATAATAAAGACAAATTTTCTAGTAAAGTACATATGACTTTGTAAACCTATTTAAAGCTTATTTAATACTAGTGGGAACAAAACAAAACAATACATTTAATAAGGGTTTCTGAATAGTTTACTGTATTTAAGGAAACATCATTAAATTATTCTATCATTATTATATTTGAGCAAGGTTTTTAGAGATTCCATACTCTATTTTAAGCTTAGAAAGAAAGAAGATAAAATTTTTCTGTATAGTAGTCACATTTTGAAAACACAGGGGTTAGGAATTCTAATCTCATCCCTCCTTTAAAAAAATCTCCCTTTATTATTGTTTACCTCAATTTCTACATCAGTACTTCGTTAAAGGGGATTAATAATTTAACTTGCTATTTTTAGGGTATTCCCTTGTGAGTCAGAGAAACATTTTAAATATACAATTTCTTTATAATAATCTACACACTATCCTTGCATTAATAACCAACACACAAAAAAATACTGAGATCCGTGAAGAAAAATTCCTATTTGAACTGTCATACTGCAATAAATGCAATAACAATCTTCAAGTTCTTGAATGTATGCAGATACATTAGCACTTAAACAGGCTAAGGAGAGAATGAAACTCTTTTTCCAGATGGACATTGTTTTTATTTATTGCTCCTTTCTTCTCCTCAGTTCCTTTAACGCATCACCCCTCTAATGTCATCACTGCCATGGGACCTACTTTCCTATTTCTTACTTTGCTCCAAGCTTGGTGGAGGAGTCCTGTAGCCAAAGTTGTGGGGAAAGTAGGGAAGGGGCTCCGTAAGGTGCGTGCCATTGTCCCAGAATCAGGGGTGTCCTTAGCCCTGAATCTCTCCTGTCCTCACTACCCATCCCCCCCCACCACAGCCTTTCCTGATTTTGCACATCAAGACTTCTGATAAAGTGAATTTGTATATAGGGATCCTTGAAATGGAGGCTGTCACAAAAGTAAACCTGCACTTATGGGAAACACCTGTCAATCCTCTACCTCAGCTTTAGCTAATTTACCATACTCTAGTAATAGGACTTGTTGGCTTTATGAGGAAATCCTGACCTCCTAGCCCATCATGCTCCATTTGCATGTTGCCTCTTCAACTCTAAAACTCTCTTTTACCCACCATTCTTTGCGAAGAGTGTCTTACTCTTGTGAGGTATTATGTTCTCTCACTTCATGGATGGTTTCTGCTTGAATAAAGGACATCAAACTTGTTACCAACTTGTTTTCCTTTTGCCATCTGAAAGTTTTGGCAGCGAGATGGGACCCAAAGGGAGCTGCTGAAATTTTGGGGAACTGCTCGTAGACACAGGTGAAGGTACCACAGAGCCCCTTCGGTTTGCTGTCTCTTCAGCTGCTTTCCAGGATCTCTGGTAAGCTTCTCTTGGTTTGAGCTCCACTTATTTTGTGTTCTGAGTTCTTCGAGTTTGTCTCGATCCTTTTGGGTGGAAAATTGGGGTGTGAGAGACTATAAATTTTCACATTCAGTCTTAGTGGGCCACAGCATTTGGGTTTGTAGCCAACCTCGCTTACAGGGTAAGTGCATCTGGGAGGTTCTGACAGGTCTCAGAAACTGTGAATAGGCAGCCAAAAACAGTAATTCTGGTAGAATTAGGGAGGATTATTTCAATAAGGGAAAATAATGGATATCCCTCAATCTAAAAGTAAGATGGCAGTCATTAGGGGACTCACGAAAAACCTCAAGGTAAGTCCACAACATAAACCACTGGGAGACTTGGGAAAATAAATTAAGACGAGAAATTCACACTGTTTTGATCACTGGCACATAAAACTCTAAGTGGGCACAAGTCAGACTATTAAAAGCCATTAGATGACATACAGATGGCTACAAAGTACATGAGTAGGTGTTCAACATCACTAATCATCAGGGAAATGCAAATCAAAATCACAATGAGAAATCATTTCACACTCTAATGAGTGAGTGTGTAATCACCGAAAAGACAGAAATAATCAGTGTTGGCGAGGATGTGGAGAAAAGGGAACCCTCTTACAATGTTGGTGGGAATGTAAATTGGTGCAGCCACTGTGGGAAACAGTATGGAGTTTCCTCAAAAAATTAAAAATAGAAATACCATAGGATCCAGCAATTCTTAAAATGATTGTTCCAAAATGAAAGAAGGGGGAAAACGGGACAAAACTTGAAAGGGATTAAAAAAAAAGTTGTAGAATGTTTATAAAAAAGGAATCTTGAAAGGAATTTTATGTGTGGTCAAGCAGGCTAAGATTGGAACAGATTTATTTAAATTAAAAAAAGTGAATTGTAATATCAAAAGTGCACTGTGCAAAATTAGAGTTTGTTTTTCTCTCTACAGAACAAAGTTTTCTTCAATTGTTGCTCTGCTCTTAATAAATTATAAACAAAGGTTTTTCTGTATCTTTTAAGTAATCTGCGAAGATTTTATGTTTTACGAATTAATTTACTCCGCTTCACGTTGGGTTTATCAGGTCTGTGTTTACTTAAGAAAACCCAGTCTTCTCCATATTAAAAGAGCTAACTTTTGTTCACAAACATGTAACCTTCTGTATTTGCCTTAAAAATCTTCTGTTGTCACTTTGGTTAGGTATTATTTCATAATGATCTGTGATACTGTTTAGTCAAACGTTCAAACCTTTTGATGTTTTGACAACTTCCCCCAAATCAAATTCTACATGGAGTCTTGCTGACCTCAAGGTAAGTGAGATTTCCTAGAGTGTTCCTGGAAAATTTCAAAGGATTTGTGTCTCACCTAATAAAAGAGAGATGTGAAACTACTTTTAAAATACTTTGGTTTATTTGGTATGATAAATTACGTGGGAAGCACTGTCAAGTAAGAAGTGATGATAGACCTTCTTAGGTTATTTCTGTACGAATACATTACTAATAGAGGTATTCCAGAAATTGCTGGAAGTTTCTAGAAGCTTTTCAATACTCTTATTGTCCAATAATTATTCCAAATTACTCTATTACACAGGAATAACTGAGCATAAGGTAGCAGTTGGAATGAGAAATAGAAATCCTATTATTTTTCCTTTTTTCACCTGGGTTTTGAAAACTGAGGGATCATTCAAAGAAAGGAAGTGTCTTGTGATCTAACATTTTTAAGTAAGAAAGCAAAAGACGAAATGGAGAAGTTTCTTCTAGAGGACAAGGATGTTTTTCCTTAATATTGCGTTACACATAGACAGGTTCTCTGGTGCCTGAAGACCGCACAGCTGTGTACATTTGTGTGCAAGATTAGGTGTATTGCGTTGAGCTTGCTGCTGCTTTGACGATTACTCTTCCTCAGCTGTCTATCTTCCCGTCTCGCTTCCACATTTAAACTCTCAGAGAAATGCAGAACGTCATTAAATGACCTTGGAATTTCTTCAGCGTCAGGGTTTTAAGTACTAGAAGGAATAGATGTGCTCTGCTGGATGTTGTCTTTCCTAACATGATCTAAAACCTGAAAATAGGCATCGGGTTAATTGCTGAGAAGACCTTGTTTAAAAACATTTTAAGGGAAGTCAGAGAATAAGGAGCATAGGTGGGATTAAAATGCAAAACACTATTAGTGAGGCTAATTGGGTTTTAATTTTGAGCATGGGCTATCTCTTAAAAGAAACTACTTTTTCCCTCCTTTCACTAACTCCCGTGTGTTTTGAACTCAGCACATATGACAAAAAATCCTCTGATTTTTACCCTTGCTGTACGATCCCTTGTTACCTGATTAAGTTGAATTTTTCTTTGGCTCACTTTGTATTAATAAAAATACATAAATTTATAGGAGTGTGCACATTATAATACATATTTAATATCTGTGTTAGATTTTAAAGTAATAAAAAAGACATCCTTTCAGATCTTGACCTTGTTTTTCTGATTTTAGCCCCTTTCTCAGCCTTTCTCCCCCTCTGTGTTCCTTCCATCTGGTTGCTTACAGATGCTCAGAATCTACATGTTCCTTACTTTAACACAAATCACGTTTTCTGTCAGGCAAGGACATACTATAAAGTCATTCACCTCAGGCAAAGTTACAAAATTAATATGGTCTGTTTCCCAGGAATATTTTTTTTTTCTTATCAGACATAATTACTAATAGAATTCTAAGCATTTAAAAGCTAAGGTTAAAAGTTACTTCTAAGAGATCAAGAACTACCCTGTGCCTGGAAACCAGAGCAAGGTGGAGGATAGCACGGCCCAGAAGCGAAAGGTCCTGCTATCTTCAACTTGGGTGTGACTGACGGCTTAGTGTAAAGGAATGAACTTGGAGATTGGTCATGTTCCAAAATCAACTCTAACCTGACATTTCAAGTTTTGGGTCTATAGTTGCCTTGGCTAATGGCTGTTTCATTGCTGTTCCTTTTTGCTTTTAAAACCAAACTTTATGGTTCTTTTCCATTTTATTTGCTCATCGCCGAGGCTGAAGACCTCACATGTAATGACTCCGAAAAATGGAACACTTCATAGATAATTCTTACTGTAGATTTCATTAACATAACTATTTACCTAAAATACTTAGGATTTTGAAAATGCAGTATGTAGTTTTGATTATTCCATAACAAGGAGTTTAGTTTGGATGGGAAAAAAATAGCTAAATGTTGAAAATTAATAGAGCTGCCACGGTCTATCGAGCTTAAAGAGATTATCTATTGTTTTTTTGAAGTTCAAAGGATTTATAGCTACTTGAGATCTTGTAAATACTGCATTGTGAATGATAAATGTGTTAAGGGCTGAATTATGCCGACCCTCCTCAAAAAAATTGAAGTCCTCTAACTCTCAGTACCTCAGAATGTAACCATATTTGGAGATAAGTTTTTTGTGAGGTGATTAAGTTAAAATGAAGTCATTAGGATGGGCCCTAATCCAATTTCCCTGCTATTCTTATAAGAAGAAATTTGGCACAGGCATGTACATAGGGAAGATAGTGTGAAGATGGGGGGGGGGGGGGAAGATGGCTAATCTATCAGCCAAGCAGAGAGGCTGGGAACGGATCCTTCCCTTACACCCCCAGAAGGAACTGACCTTATTGACACCTTAATCTCAGTCTTCAAGCCTCTAGGACTGTGAGAAAATAAATTCCTGTTGTTTAATCCACCCAGTCTATGGTACTTGGTTAGGTCAGCCCTAGCAAACTAATATGGTATGGAAACTACCAATTTTTTATGGAGGGAAAAGTAATTTGCAAATGAATTTAAGTTAGGTAGTGAATGTACAAAATTTGCTGAAGGTTTTCATTGAATTGCTTTGCAAATTTTAGGGAAGAATCTGATTTTAAGAACTTATCAGCAAAAAAATTGGAAATACTGATTTTTTTTTTAAACATTTTTTTTTTTTTAATTTTATTTATTTATTTGAAGAGAGAGACACAGCGAGAGAGGGAACACAAGCAGGGGGAGTGGGAGAGGGAGAAGCAGGCTTCCCGCTGAGCAGGGAGCCCGATGCGTGGCTCCATCCCAGGACCCTGGGATCAGGCCTGAGCCGAAGGCAGACGCTTAACGACTGAGCCACCCAGGCGCCCCAGAAATACTGATTTTTTAAGGAGAGTTTCAAGATACCACGTTTGGATATGTTTGAAAGATGCCTCGATCACATTATTTTCAAGTGCCATATCCTCCAGTTAATGTTAATTGAGTATTGGTGTGGTACTATACTTAAAATCTTGGCAGATGTACATTAAATATGTATAATGTTCCAACAAATAAAGTAGAGAGGTAAAATAAACAGTGCTTGATTAATGTATGTGTTTAAGGCTGGTTTACCAAGGCACTTAGTACCATTTCGTTCAATCGGCTAGGGCTTTTACCTAATAAGATCCATCAGTATCTCTCAACAATAAATTCAAATTGTTAGGAAAAGCTTTTGGCCAAAAATTACTTAAAAGGTGTATTTCCAATAAGAGTTTACACTACTTAAAAAACTAAGAAAAACAAAATTGCTTCTCTAACTTTGATTTTTTTGTGTGTGTTTATACTACTTTATTTTTCCTCTAATTTTGATTTTATATACTAAGGTAGAACAGAAATAGATTTATTTCTATCAGTTTATAAATAGTTTTAAGACATTATTTTCAAAACTGATGCCCCTATTTTATAAAGAGTAGATTTCATTGGTGTATGAGTACCTAAGTATGTGGCACTTGGGTAGATAATATAGGATTAACCAAGATTGTAGGAATCACTCACTGCTTTCATGATGCCTCTTACATAGAATCAAGAACTCAATATAGAAGATTTAACAAAGAAATTAATTTTTTTTTACTAAGCAAAAAGGATAAAACGTTAACTGTAGGAGTGAACATTGAAGATATAGTGGTTTAGAGAGACCATCTTATTGCTGATGTTATTATTTAATCAATTTAAACTTTAGTAAATATTTGGAAATAGTTACAAAATCAATATATTTTGGTCCAAAGTTTGGAGGAATTTAGAACTTTTTTTAAAGAAAAAGTTTATTTTAAGGTTAAACCATCTGACATTGTTCCAACTTCGATGAAATGTATCAGTGCCTCTTCTTTTTCTCAAACAAAACTTAAATTTAATTAAAAATAAAACTCATGAGTGTTAAAACAGAATATTTGACTGGTCTCCTTTCATTGGGTTCTTTCTGACCGGCATTGTGGGGCTTGCAGCAGACCATTCATTGACATTATGAGTAGAGTCAGCTGTCTTAGCCCAGTTGTTCAGTCTTTGATTTGCTACAGATTCAACATTTTGGGTGTCAAATCAGTGCTGTGCTAAATATAGCAATTGCTCAAACAATCATGAAGAATACAGAAAATTGGATTTTCAAAAGTGATTATTTTTTTTTTTTTTTAGGATTTTATTTTTAAGTATCTCTACACCCAACATGGGGCTCAAACTCACCACCCTCAGATCAAGAGTAGCATGCTCCACTGACTGAGCCAGCCAGGTGCCTGATGATGAGAGATTTTTAAAGAGAAGTTTTAATATGCAGCAATACTCTGCAATTAGAATTCAGGCCTGAGGGGGTTTATATTAGATCCGCTTTGTGCTGCTGTAAGAAACCATAAGCTGGGTGCTTTTAAAAATATACTTAATGCCTCACAATTCCAGAGGATACAAGTCGGAAATTAAGATGTGATCTGGGCTGTACTCTATCTGAGCCTATAGAGGAAAATGCTTCCATGTCCCTTCTAGCTTCTGTGTGTACCAGTACTTTGACTTGTAGATGGATCATTCCAGTCTCTGCCTCTACTGTTAAATGGTGGCCTTCTCTGCTTTGACTCTTGATTTTTTTCTCCATCTTTTCTTCCAATTTGATCTTTCCCCTTCTTAAAAGGATTATAGTTATACTAAAGTAAGGGCCCACCCTCATCCTGTGTGACCTCATCTTGACTAATTACATCTATAACAAAAGTATTTCCAAATAGGGTCACATTCTGAAGTAATGAGATTTAGGACTCCAACAATATATTTTTGGGGAGGACACTGGTTTATAACAGGACTGTTCTAACTATAGGGAACAGAAAACTCATGTATTAGTTTTCTTAAGTGGTTGTAACAGATCACCACAGATTTAGTGGTTTAAAACAATCTGGAAGACAGAAGTCTAGGTTAAGTCTTACTGGTCTAAAACCAGGGTGTCAGCAGGGCTGTGTCTTTTTCTGGAGGCTCTGGGAGAAAATCTGTTTCCTTGACTTTTCCAGCTTTTACATACAGCCTGCTTTCCTTAGTTTGTGACCCCTCCCTCCATCTTTAAGGCCTCACTGGCCCGGGGAGCTTTCCCCACAATGCCATTTCTCTGGTTCTGCCTCTTCTGTCTCCTTCCTCCCGTTTGAAGACATTGGGTTTATCTGAATAATCCAGGGTAGTCTCCCTCTTATAAAGTCAATTTATTATCAATTTTAATTCTATCTACAACTGAGTAGCTTCCATGCCATTTAATGGAATATATTCACAGTTTCCCGGGTTTAGGGTAAGGACATCTTTGGGGAGCCATTATTCTGCCTACTATAACCCAACAAAATTCTTCTTCGCTCTGGAAAAAAAATGATTTCTTCCTCCATAAATTGATAATAGAAAAAAATATTTTGACCCAGAGAGCCTTGAGTTCCCATATCAATTTACACATTGATTAATTTAAAAGTGATTCAGAATGCCTACTATATGGCTGGACACTAAGCACACCTGAGTTCTTCCTCTTCATGAGCTCCCAGTCTAGATTAGGAAAACATGTATAAACAATAATTGCAGTAAATGTGAAGTTTTATAACTCAATCATTTATAGTTTACTGACAAGACAATGAAGGAACACAAAGAACTTTTTCTAACAGGATGTTGCAAAATCCTTAGGTGATTGAAAATGGTCTGAACTGAATAAAAGTTAACTAGGTAGAGTGGGGTCCAGGACAGCAGCAGAAGAACCCATATAAATGGAGAGGGGGAGGAAGGGGAAGAAACTTGAAATAGCCAATAGGGAATGAGTAACAAACTATGAAGAAGTTTGTAATGTAACTGGCTTTGTGTTCATAACGATTACTCTGGCCTATGGATGGAATTGAGGAGGATGAATCAGTAGACAGGAATAGGAGACCAGTTCCCAAATTTCCAGATGAGAAATCAAGAGCATTAAAATAAGAGGATTTTGGCTATTTTACTTTTATCTTAAGATGAAGATTTTGAAAAATTCTTATTCCTTATACCATTTAAGAAATTAGAGTATATTAAAACAATGATAAAGAACTTGTGAAAAGGAATAATGTCAAGAAGTATTGCAACTCAAGTATTTTAATCATAAGCAGGATTCAGTATTTACAATCAGTTTTAATGGGTGAAACAGATTAAAAACAAAACAAAACAAAAGACCTAGAAAAATAAAGGAATCAAGAAATATCCAAGTGAACAGATACATATATTCTTAATAGTTGTATTGATTTAATAATTTAATTTATTATTAAATTGAAAAAATTATTATTTTATTAATTTATTAAATTTATATATGTCCATATACCACAAAATTCGCCTACTATAAATCTAAAATGTGATGATTTTTAGTAAATTTATTGAGCTCTGCAAGCTCATAACAATCCAGTTCTAGAACCCTCCATCACCCCAAAAATGTTCAGTGTTCTGCTCCTAACTATATGTAGTTGATCCCGCTCCCACACCCAGGTCCAAGCAACCTCAAATCTATTTTGTCTCTCTGTGTTTTCCTTTATTTGCCAATTTATTGTTCTTTAAATATGGTTTCTTTTATTTTATTGAACATTTATGGTAGCTGCTTGAAATTTCGGTCCAAAATCTGGGGACACTAAGAGACAACTTCTGTACCTGGTTTTTTTCCCAGAATATGGGTGACACATTTCTATTTCTTTGCAAGTCTCATAGTTTTTTGTTGTTGAAACCGAATTTTTAAAATAACATATTGAAACAACTCTACATTGAGATTTTTTTGCCCCTAAACATTGTTTGTTACTTTTGGTTTCTTTATTTAGTAATTTGTTTTGGCTAAGTCTGTCACCCTATGGTGTATGGCCACTGATGCTTTTATTTTTTTATTTTTTATTTTTTAATTTTAAAATCTGGTCTTCTAGGATTTGCTCCTGTGTCTGCATAACTGAGTCATAAGCCCATGTTAAAAAGAGGTTATGCTCAAGCATGCAGAGCCAGTACATCTTTTTCTGCTGAATGGTCTGTGTGTGAGTAGGGGAGTGCGTTCAGGTTGTGAGTGCCCAGGCTTCTACTCCACTGGATTCTTGCATTTCCTCTGCATATATGTACAGTCTTATTTTGACCAAGAATGTGTGGCTAGTTTGAGTCCTTACAGGTCTTTGCTTTGCATGCATGCAGACTCAAGCAAGAATGATTGCTTCAGTCATAAGCACAGTACGGTCACTTCTACCGATAATATGGTCACTTCTACTGATAATATCATTCAATGCGGTCATTGCTTACTGTTGGAATTTGAGTGGGTTCGCTTTGGCTTCAGAAGCAAAGCAGCCAGTTCTCATGATCTGACTTACCCTATCAAAGCCTCTATGCTGCCTGGGCTGGGGATGGTGATGGAGCAGCCCCAGGCAAGAAAGCCGTGAAGTCCAACTATTCTTACCTGAATTTTAGCAGTTCTTGAAGCATGAATGCTCTTCTGATTATTGTATACTTTTGTTTGATAACCAGAACATAGGGATGTTTGCTTTGTCGAGTTTTATGGCTGATTTTTTTGGGGAGAGGGGAAGGAATTTGCCAGTCTTCTTAGTTGGCCATTCTTGGGAATCTTTTACCTATCGGTTTAGGTATTTCCTCCTTTACTATATTTACTCATGCATCTGTAAAACCATGAGTATTTCATTTTTCTCTAAGATCAATGTAGAGCGCCTCCATCCATGCTTTAGCTATGATTTCAGTGTTATTTCTTTTTTTTTTTTAATTTTTTTTTTAAAGATTTTTTATTTATTTATCTGAGAGAGAGAATGGGAGACAGAGAGCATGAGAGGGGGAGGATCAGAGGGAGAAGCAGACTCCCCGCTGAGCAGGGAGTCTGATGCGGGACACGATCCCGGGACTCCAGGATCATGACCTGAGCCGAAGGCAGTTGCTTAACCAACTGAGCCACCCAGGCGCCCCTTCAGTGTTATTTCTATCAGGATTTTAAATTAGAGGCCCTTATCACTTGTTCCACTTGTTCAAGACTGTTGAGATATTATTAGTGTCATTATCTCTATTATCTGACAGATTCATAACATTCCTATCATGGTCAACTGCTGGCACCAACCCAGTCAATCCACCTTCGTGTCCTCTCAGCTTCCCCAAAGCTCTTAACACGGGCCAAATGGAACTTTTTTTTTTTTAAGATTTTATTTATTTATTTGTCAGAGAGAGCACAAGCAGAGGGAGAAGCAGACTCCCCGCTGAGCAGGGAGCCCGATGTGGGACTCGATCCCAGGACCCGGGGATCATGACCTGAGCTGAAGGCAGATGCTTAACCGACTGAGCCACCCAGGTGCCCCACATTATGTGATAGTAATGAAAATATCAACTCTTTCAAAATTATAAATCCAGCTTAAATAATAATTCGTATAATACTTATTCAAATACCTTATTAAAAGAGTAATATTAATTTTAGGTCAACTACACATAGACCCCCATCTCTGCAAAATAATGTTATGCAAAGTTATGATTGCAAAATAGATGGATTTTCCTGTTTATATTGTAGCTTTTTGCAGACTTTACATTGATAGAACGTAACTCATTTTGTGTTAGTAGGAATTAATGTAAGTTAAAAAAAATCCCTGAAGGAAGCAAAATTATGTATTACATATATTGTAAAATATTTTTTCATTAACAGATTCACTCATTCAATTAGCAATTAAAAAAATCAGCTCTGTAGAGCCAGCTACTATATTAGTGTTGGGGGATGGATGTAGAGAAGAATCTTATACAGTCTCTGTCTTTCACCAGTGTTTTCCATTAGAGAGTTAGGAATTTTATTTAATAATATTTCACAAATATTTATTGAATACTTACTGTGTTCCAGGAATTGGCTTAGAATTAGGAGATCATAATACCAAGTGGGATTCTAGCAATTCTTCGAATTGCAAATAGATTCCCTATTTTAATTTTTTTTAGAAAATGACAGCATCACTTGAGTCATTACAATTTTTTGGCCCACCAATGTTATTCTGCTCAAAGTTAAAATTAGAGCTATTATGTAATGTGCTTACTATGAATCAAGAAGAATGCTGAGTGCTTTACTTGTATTAGATCCTAACAAACCTATAGGTATTCGTATTTTTATCTCCATTTCACAGTGGACATCTCGTGGCTGTTTAATGCCTATGATCACAGGTCTAGGAAATGGTCAGGTGACTTGGTTAAGTCCACAAAGGTAATCAGTGGCTCAACTCAAACAGAAGACCTGATTTTAAGTCTTTGCTTTTCTTCCTTTGTTAATTTGATCCAATGGACAGGAATTTGTACAATATATAAACTAAAATAAGCATTGGGTAGTAACCCAGGTATCTCCTAAAATAGAACAGCAATCATATAATAGATAGCATACCTCAATGTAAATTTCACTGAAAAATCCTGTCTTTGGATCAGTGTACAGAGTCAGTGGTTCATACATCTCGGTGTGGTAACTCACATGGCTTTTGGTCCTTTTCATATATTGCCTCACCATTTCTTAAGTGAGGAGCATTGTAAAATACTAACTTTGTGTTCACTTTATATTTATTAGATTATTTTAGAAGATAATATTAGTAGCAATTTCTTCCCTGTCTACCTGTCCCCACAAATCACCTATTAAGATCTTAGGTAGTATTAGTGCCCTATGAAACACACTTTGGAAAAAGTGGAATTCACAGTAATATGAAAGGCAAGAGAAAGATCAGTTTTGAAATAATGAATTGTGGGATTCTGGAGCATTAATTAGGACAGCTCAAGTGTGGAAGAGTAACACAGTCGAAAGTAAGAGAAGCTTTTAGAGTCACTGAGGGTCCCATACCTGAGAAAAATATTAGAAATTTCAAGACTATGGACTCTGCGTGAAAATGAGGTATCACAGGTTACTGATTGTACCAAATATGCCAGTCTAATAGGGGATATTGATAATGGGAAGGCTATGCTTGTGTGTGGACAGGGTGAGTCTGCATTGTGTGAATGGATGTGTTGGCCCTTGGATTCTCCACAAGATTTATGTGGGGATCTGTGCTTGAATAAAGATAGCCACAAGGAAAGTAGCAAGCACAGAGCTGTTTATTAAAGCAAAAGCACACTCTCAAGGTGGGAGAGCAGGTAGGTTCCCCAAGGTGGAATCAGCCCCCAGCTTGTTTTTTGGATATGACTGGGTCTCTCTGAGCTGGGAGGGGCTGTGAGGTACAGGGGGTGGTCTCTAATAGAGGCCATTTCTGATCATTTGGGAAGTTCCTCCCACAGGTTGGGAGGGAGACTTTTTGAGCCTACAAGGTTTGTACTGAAACCTTCATGGCAGCCTTTCTAACACTGGGGGGTGGGGAGAGGGTGGGGGGTGTACCTGCAATGCAAATGTATAATAAGGAGTCTAGGGGTTACCCTGGGCAGAGGTGGAAGCATGTTAGCCCCAAGGGCTTGGAAGCCACAAGGTCAGGATGTCGTGCTCCTGGACTTGTGATGTGTAGCTTATTTACCACTGTCCTTGCCTCCAGCTCACATCTCTATCACTCCCCTTCAAGGACTTGGGACTCTGCCTTGGGGTGTTCTTTCCACTACTCCTATCTAGCTTCTACCTAATAGACATATGGAAATCTCTGTACTTCTAACTGGATTTTGCTGTGAACCTAAAATTGCTCTAAAAAATAAAATCTATTAAAGGATATAGTGAAAATTGTGCCTGGCTGAGCAACATTAACAGTGTTCCTTAAGTTGTTGTCTGAGTAATGTGGAGTAGCGTTGGATTCATGAGAGGTGATGCTAGGGCCAGAATCAGGGGGCTAAATCCAAATGGAAGCTAAATCAAACCAGATACTTATTTAAAAAATCAACAGAAGTTCGCTTGTGAATTTAACACACACACACACACACACACACACACACACACTTTGATTTTTAATCCTAGTCTGTTTCTCTGTATTCACTGGAGGGAGGGACTTCAAAACTAAAGAAACTGAACTCTGTGTGTGTGCTTTTCACAGACAGCAGCTTTTGCAAAAAATTAGGAAACAGTATTCTGATCTGAATTCAGCTAAGCAGAAGATGAATATAGGTGAGGTACAGAATTATGGAAGCCAGAAAAAAAAATATATGTGCATCAAATAACAAGGGCCTTTCGAAGAAAATAGCAAAGAATTGAGAACCGATTTGTAAGCACTGTTTGCTTTGGGATGGAAAATTTCCCTTAAGATACCCTGTTTTTTGGAGGAAAGTCCAATATATCAGATACTCTCTCAATTCAAGACTTGCCCCTTCCATGTCTTTTCTAAAGGAGTCCAATACAATATATCAGTTGTCAAAAATGAAACAGTTTTTTCGTTTAGTCTCACACAGTTTTCCTTTGAATCTCTTGGCTTCAGGAAACTAGGAATTCTAAACAGAAGTTGTGGATGAAATCCACAACAGATGTGAGGGGGCTATAAAATCTGTGAACAAGGAACACCTCTTCTGTGAACTTCTGTTGAGTTGTTTGCTAAATATCTCATCCCCCAAAGGCTAGTTTCATTATGTTTTCTCAATTTTAAACCTAGAAAGAAGAAAGACCATGTCAGTTTCTGTTGCAGCCACAATAAAATTCACAATGTTTTCTTATTTCAACTTTCCAAGCCAGATAGAAAATAAATTGAATGTAACGAGCTGTGGAGACATTGACAAGATGAAAAGAATTGGTATCACTTTCATCAAAACTTAAAGCAGAGTCACAGGGTAGTAGCCGTGGGCAATCCTCATTTTTAAATACCATGTCAGACTGCAGGTGTCCCTGGGGATTGAGGAATATGTATGGTTTATGTGCCTCTTTCTGTCTAGGGCTCCTCCACCCATTTATATATACTTTTGGAACAAGTCAATGTCCCTTTTTTAATTGGCATCGTATGATTCCCTGTAATGATAATTTTTTCCCCGCATATTCTACTCAGTACTTGGGACCCCTGGGCTTGATATAGCTACTTTTTAAAA
This sequence comes from Phoca vitulina, assembly GCF_004348235.1. Classification (NCBI taxonomy): domain Eukaryota; kingdom Metazoa; phylum Chordata; class Mammalia; order Carnivora; family Phocidae; genus Phoca; species Phoca vitulina. The sequence goes on along the minus strand of NW_022589707.1, from coordinate 70,108,273 downwards.
ATTCACTTTTTTATTGTGCCACTCCCATTCACATTTGAGAATCCACGAACAGAATTTGACAAAATCCGATCTCTGTGTGTCATCCCTCTGAGGAGCTATTGGTGATAGTAAAGGAATGTTTTCCTACACTAATTCTTAGGCTTTCTCCATTGACTAAATGGGCTGACTTTGGACTCACACATATTTTTGATAAGGATGTCCCTGGTGAATGGGGAGGTTCTCTTAAAAACTTTTACTTATTGACATTTGCTTGAATCAGGCTTTGGTTTTATGTTTTTCAAATGTGCTATGGAAATATTTTTTATCCAACGTACTTGACTAGTTTTATTACTCTACTGTATAAATAAAATTGAAACCATTGAAGAGGGGGAGAGAAACCAATATGTCACAGAATCACACCTATTAACAAGAGGTTTCTGATATAGGAATTGAATTGGCAGCAGTGAAAACCCCAACACATGTAATGTGTTCCATTTGATTTCATCTTGATACTAAAACCAACATTTTCAAATGTTAAGAAAAAAAATTGGCAAAGGTAAGGCTTCATTTCTCTCTATAAAACTAATACTAACATCTTTACTGTTGACTATATTTTTTATTTGGCAAACAAAAATGTCTATTCTTAAAAAAAATTATAAAAGGCTGAATTGAAATGGAAACAATTGTTTCTTCCACCATTTCATTTTTTTCCTGAGGGTTTCTTGTGAAATACAAATAAAATCAATTTACTGAATAGCAAGTGTTGGATCAAATGGCATTAAAACATTTATTCTATTTATGAAATATCTGATCCAAGGTCAAGTTTTACTTAATTTCATGGGGCTTACTCTGGAACAAATGGAGAACCTGAAACCACGTAGGATTCTTAGTATATGTGCTGCCGAAGCGAGCACCCACATAGGATTCTTAAATATTTGTGTACTTTACTGTGTTCTCCTGAAAATTAAACAGCAATTTTAAGTCACATGCATTCCTCAGAAGATATTTTAATTTTCCTTCAATTGTAAGGCAAATATAAAAATGAAAAAAAAAACCAGAAATAATTAATTTTCTTTCTTTGAAAAAGAAACTACTTCAAATGTTATGGAATTTAAAAGAAAACGTATCCCAACTCAACTATTTTATTACCTATCATTATGGTGCGTTCTAACTCTAACACTTTGGCCATATTCAATAGTTGCTTTTTTTTGCAGGTGAACCAAAGAATGGACTGTGAGAATGCATATCTTTCAAAAGTACCCCCAGTGTACATAATAACTCTGTCTCATGTGGTGGGTGGAGTTTTGCTTCTGCCCACACCCCTCTCTCCTAGCTATAAAACAGTACGGAGTATCTTCTTGTTTTTGTTACTTGTGAAATTTCTGGCAGCAGCCTGACAACTTGTCTAAGCTTAAATTCCCCTCTGTAAAATGGATGTGTGTGTGTTGGGGAGAAAGTTGGGGAATCATTCAAATAGGCAACTTTACATGGTCATGAAAAAGATTCAACGAGATCATGTGTAGAGAGGATTTGAAGCACAGTGGCGCTTATTTTTAAAAACCCTCAGAAAAGGTTAGTTGCGAAATCACAAACTGTTTTAAATCTAAGTTCATGGGGGGTTATCAAATACTTAAACTAAAAAGTTCATAGAAACATAAATTTTCTAAACACAACCTTCACGAAGTGTTGGGTAAGAAAACTAAACTATCAATAGTGTCATGTGTGAGGGTGATTGTATGTAGTCTGGCATGAAATCACACTCTTTAGCCTCATTTTACGAGACCCGTAGGCTACATATGTTTACTGTTGTGTGAATGATGATGGTCTCTACTGCGTTCTGCATGAGCCATGTACTTGAGCAGTAAATTTAACAACCTGCCATCTGTTACTGCCATGACAGCATAATGTAAAGGAGTTCCATCGATACCATAGGAATTTGTTGTCTTACCATATGCCAGATGCCATATTAATGAGCACTTTCTCAAATTCTCACTTATGCAAACTTAAAATTACCTTCTAAGTTTGGTATCCTTCACATTTTACTGGTGAATAAATGGGAAGTTGTAGATAGTGATCAATGTTCCTAAGGGTTATGAAGTTAAGCAGTGGCAGAACTGGGATTCAAATGGTCCTATTTGCTAGTGTCCTACCATATGACTGCACCTGGAGGATAAGATAGGCATAGGGGAATGAAAGAGAAGCTCAGATGTTTTATAGGGGCAGTCTAATACATGTAAATTACCTTATTACGGGGCTAGATGGGTGATGGGTATTAAGGAGGGCACTTGTGATGAGCACTGGGTGTTGTATGTAAGTGATGAACCACTGAATTCTACTCCTGAAACCAGTATTACACTGTATGTTAACTAACTGGAATTTAAATAAAAATTGGAAGAGAAAAAATTACCTTATTATGGTAAGGGGTTAGTATAGCTCCTGATAGGGGTGGTTCCACTTTTTTCTTCCCCCTGCCTTTCCTGCTCAGGCCTATTGGAAGAGTAATCTATTTCTTGAACTCCCATTTATCTCTGATTAGATTTCTCCTTCCATGAGTAGAAATGACTCTTGCTAATGACCCTTACTCCAAACTCTCAGCTCACATTGCTGGGTTTATGAAGAAAATACACCTATTTCTAGATTGTAAAGAATACACAATTACAATAGACAAAGTCATATTTTCAATAATGTGAGAACACAGTAATGGTTGTTTGCTTCTGGGGGCAACACATAGCAACTACTATGTTGCCTGGAATACAACTGGACTCAGTAAATGTGAATTGAACCAAAATGAGAGCTTTAATGAATAAATTAATGAATGAAATGATATATGGTATGAAAGCACAGTAAGTGCTAATCATTAATGCTTTGCTGAATAATAGCCATAAATATTTCCATTATTTAGTAATGTTACTTACTGGTCTAAATATTTCTTTCTCTTATTCTTCTTTGCCATATCTCAAAAGATAGAGCAGTTCTAGTCCAAAATGATGTGGTCAGGATTGTATGTGGTCTGGAAAAGCAGGTTAAGCTTATAGTTACCTGGACCACCCTACAGCCCAACAACTAAAGGGAAAAGGCCTGGTACAGTAGGTGATCTTTGTGACTTGATGCAAATGCTCTGGAACATGTTGGTTAGTGGTATGCTGTAGCAGTTGCTGAATTTTTGAAAATTCTATCAGTGTTTCATTTGCTTGATTAATTTAACATTTATAAATGTGTATGTCTTTTTATTTGCTCTGTCACCAACCTCTTGTTTATAACATAAATCACTTCTCCATCAAATTACTCCATTTATCAAGGGCTCAATTTCCATCTCTTATACTCCAGTAGGAGTTAAGAGGAGGGGAGAACAGGTCTTATTCACTCTTCTAAGTGGCCTGACAGTTCACAGTTCTCAGTACATGGAAAAAGATCAACAAAGTGAGTTGAATGAAGAAATCAATGAGGATTTCAGTCACTTGTTGATTTCACTACCTCTTCCTTCTGCATCTTGTCTCCTATTATTGGCAGTACTTCTTCTTGTTTAAATATTGGGAAGAATATTGGGGTTAGCATCTTGTTTTTCAGGTGGCTCATAGGCAACACCTTTGACCAGGACACGCTAGATGGTCTTCCCTAGTAGCTAGCAGTAATGCCCTGCATCCAGGGGAAAAGCAGGAAATACACCAGTAAAAGAGTAAAGACTATCATTAGATGCTTGGTGCAATTCCCACTTGCCCTGTTCCTTCCTCTAAGCAGATTGGAAAGTTTGAAAAATCTGTAGACTATGGACAGGCACAATCTGGCATAACTTTATTCTCTAAAAGCTACTATTAATGGATTTTAAAGTACATCATATAAAGTAATCAGGTCTTAAAGGACTATTTATAGTATTAGTTTGGAGCTAATCCATTTCAAGCTTTAAACTTCAGTAAATGGCTGTAAAATCAGCACGTAACCTGACACGAAGCCAATTGAATTAGGTGTCATATTTTATTCTGACTTACTTTTTAAAACATGGGCTCTCTGAAATTGCCATTTAAATTTGAGCATCTAAGAAACTTACCAAGAGAGAAAAGCTCATTCTCTTGATTTTCTTTAAGAAAAGATTGGAAAATGATTCAGTTCATTAAATGTGAAACCTAGCTTTTAACAAGTTACTACCAACCCTCAAAGCATTCTTTGAAATACACGGTTTCTTTGTGTGTGTGTGTGTGTGTGTGTGTGTGTATGGTGGGGGTCATTATTGACACTAAAGTAGTGTTTGCTCAGTCCAGCATCCATCATTACCTTCTTCTTGACACTTAAGTTAGTGTACCCTAATATTCCTTTGAGATCCAGCAAGGGATTTTAAAAGCGTATGCTTGACACTGGACATATATTTTTTCTTCCTCTTTAGGGAATAGAGATAGTAGACTTTGAAATACATAAGTGACAAAGTCCTAACATTTTAAAAGTATATTGTTATTAAATATACTTTTAAATATACATGATATATATTAAATCGTGCTTTCAGTAATACACAAATTTATTTTTGGTTTAAACCTTAGAGTTATGTAGATCAGTGTAAATAAGAGAATTAGGTAAAACTTGAACAGCTCACAAGTGAACTGTACTTAATGAAGCATTGATTTTTTTTTTTTTTAATTACTGAGAGCACTCAGAGGCACTCATTTCCTTAATTCATTAGTATTCTGTTACCCTTATTGAAATAAAGGTACAAATTACTGAGGAACTATTCAAAAACAAAATAAGCAAAACCATTACAGTTTGAGTCAAAACATTTGAGTAACCCTCGTGATGGGTCAGTTCCCTGCTCACTACTCGGTTATCAGCCTGTGCCATGACCCACTTGGGTTGTGCAGTTTTCCTCTTGAAGTGTTTTTTGGGAGTTGATGTTCATTAAAACATTTATATATCGTAGAATCGTCTCCCAAGGGCCTCATAATTACTTTTTAAATGCACTATGCTACTTAAGGGAGGCTTATTTTCCAAGTTCAGTAACTTCTCCCCCTTTAAACATACCTCTTTCGACACCCTGGCTATGAAGTGCTACCTCTGGTGGTATTCCAGAAAGGACCAAATTGCTTCCTGCTGCCCAGGCAGCCATCCTAAGTTAACAATTTGGATCAACCTGATCCAGGCAGCATTAGCATTCCATTTAATGTTAGGGGATCTTTTATTTTAAGGATCTACAAAAAAATTTCTATTTACATTTGTATTTTTCTTCAACTCCCCATTTCAATTACAAGTCCTCCCTGACAGAATTGGACTTGAAAGGGACCACAGTGATCTTTGTTCACGTCCATACAATTTTTAATTCTTAATAATAAAAACTATAATAAAAGTCCAAAAGGGTAATGATGCAGTATGAATGTGTATGGTCGATTGCAAATGGAGTAATTTGTCTTGAAACATTATGTTCTACGATATTGAAACATCAGACCATTGCCATGGACAAGCAAGCCAGCAATTTTGAAATTCATATTGGTAACATTCAAATGATGATATTCAAATAGTGACAGGCGAATAATGATGGTCAGGGAGTAGAAAGTTAAAAGTCAAATGGTCTTCTTAGTATATAATCACTCCTCTCTCCTTTTTTTCACCATATGTTGAGGACAGGGATTTTAATTTCTTTTTTTTTTACTAGCTTAAGTACTTGTATTTTCAGTAACTTCAACTTTCAGTGGATTCAACTTGTTTTTAATGGGCTGGTATGATATATGGAAATTTCAAGCATCTCTAGATGAGAATAATCTTTAAATAAGAAAGGGAGGAAGACGGAAGAGAATTAACATTGAAAATCCACTCTTTGTTAGGTATAATACTAGGAACGTCCTCTCCTCATCTCATTTAATATATTCATCTTTAGGAAAGCTAATATTACCCTACTCACATTCATTCATTTAAGTTAGAGAAGTGATAGGCCCAGGGACATTTCAGGATTTAAAAATGCCAAGTCTCCCAACTGTAAATATATGTTTATTTCTACTCAGATTGTGCTGCCCTCAGCTCTCTTTGTAGTAAACACTGGAACTTAGGTCAATCTACTATTGACTTGATACCAGTTTATACAGAAGTTCACGCTTTCCACAATATTTTGACGCAGAGTAATTTATTTGTTCTTAACAGGTAGGTGTGACAGACATTATTGGTACCCCACCCACTTGCCTTGGCACTCATGACTCCTGAGACTGTCCCTTGCAGGCTTCTCTGACTCTGCCTGAAGGTTTTCTTTGGCCTTCAGAGCACAAGAGGAACCTAAGACAGGCTGGAAGTGGTTGGCAAGTATTGTCCCTGGAAATAGCTCTCCAACCATGACTGATAGGAATTAGTGGATCATGAGCCCAACTCCTTCATCCTTCAATGGAGGAACTGTGCACCCACGGCGCATGATTTCCTGGAGCTGCCCAGGTGCCCACAGCAGTCATTTATTGGCCTCATTTCCTTTCCTTTCTCCTGTCCTTGTTCTCTGCCAGTGCTTCCTGGGCTTGCCTCTAAAATGCTTTCTTTCAAATGTTTGTCTCAGATTCAGATTCTAGTGGAACGCATCTAAGACATGAACGTGAATTTGATTACGCGGCTCTACAAAGGAGGAGCAACTGAGGTTTAGAAAAAAGTGCTACTTACCCATTCATAAGGAACACATGATCACGTTTAACCTGAGTTTTTATCTCTATCTGTATTGGGCTTTCTGTGCAGTCTCCAGTTCACTTCCAAGGCCTTCCTGGTCTGGTGGGCGTGGCTCCCTGTGAACACAGCTGTGTGGAATCTCCTTCTCCTCCTCCACACGGACCAAAGCAGGAAGCCCAAAGAAGTGATGTCGGCTTGGGACAAACGTAGTTTTAGTTTTGGGACTGCTTGGCACTTAAGGCTCTGCCTGACTTGAAATATTTTGGCTATAGGTAATACCAGTTCGAGGCTCTTAAACAAAAAAAGGATTTTTCTGAGGTTAGCGTGTCTAAAACTATACTCTTACCAAACAGGTCTGTTTTTATTAATGATAAAATACACAAATACACAACTGCGAATTGAATTTTAAGCAATGTTTCTCCCACATTAAATATTACACTGAATGTCTGAAGGGCCTGGGTTCATGCCAGGCATTGTTTTGTCGCAACTTTTGCTCTCTGACACCCTGTTTATCCTGGCTGCAACGCCCTGACTATTTCTGTCTACGTTGTCAGGCCTGACAGAGGAGGCCTTTTGACTCTCCCTGCATGTAATGCAATACCCCACAATTACTATTATTGCTAGACATGATGCTTTGGCTTTCCTGTCTCCTTTCAAGGTTCTAGTCTTCTGCCTTTCTTTTGTTCTCAAATGTTGTCTCGCCTGCTTCTGTGAGCCCTTGTGTGCTCTGTATCCTCGACGAGGTATGCTTCCGTGGCCTCTTGTTCTCTTACTGGGTATCTCCTTGAACCCCCAGGTCACTCATACAAAACGCCACCCCATCCACAGTTAGGCTGTCCTCCTGGTTTTTTGCTTGTAGGTTTTTTCTGTCTCTGTAATTTGTTCATTCCCTTACCAGACTTGCTCTCTAATCAGGCACTCAGGATTTATTTTGATCTTTGCACTTAACATTAGTTGACACTAAGTTGTTTATTCACCAGTTTGTTTTTCTTTTCTTTTCTTTTTTTTTTTTTTTTCCTCCCTCCTGTATGACATGGTAAGTTCCAGGAGGGCAGGTAGGAGATACTTGTTTCTTAAGGTATCCCTGGGTCTTAGCACATGACATACCACAAAGTGGATACTGGAATATTTGTTGAATAAAAAGTCCCCTTGCTCAGGGAAGGTAGTAGAAATTCTGTTAGGAAATAATGCCGTTGGTATTTGGGCATGAAAGAACTGGCTGCCAGGAAGACAGGTGACTAAAAGGACAAAGCAAGACCTGCTCCATTGCAGTTCACTATAGAAAACTATTAAAATTTGCCATTTATGATACAATATTCGTTTTACAAAAAATGATACTTTGTGCTCTATGAGGTAATTCTCTGGTTTCATTACGAAGTCGAGTTTTTTAAGGCATTCCACAGAAATAGCTCTGATTTTTTTTTTTCCTCCAACGTATTTATCACTGAAGTTAATGAAACTAGTTAAGTTGAACAAACCTAATTTGTGGCATGTGATTAAAAAATAACTTGTTTTTTTATAAGTGTTTGAACATTGCTCAGTGGACTAGTTTATCTCTTGCACCTATATAAAAACACAAAACTAAAAAAATCCCATGATTTCCCTAATCACTATTAAGTAGTAGCAGTCCTTTGATCAATTCAAGTTGCAGGATACAGTTTTACTTCAGAATGAGAATGTTTGGTTGCATATGATATCAAACTGTCTGATTATTTTATCTTATTTTATTTAAAGTAATCTCTACACCCAATGTGGGGCTCACACTCACCACCTGGAGACCAAAAGTCCCATGCTCTGCTCAGTGAGCCAGCTAGGTGCCCCCTAACTATTTTAAATTGCAATTACTACCCCTCCTATTTCTATTTAGATACCTGCTGCAGGGAAGGAAGCAAAGTGTGTGTGTTTCTTTCTCAAATCTCTTATTCCCAGTTTCCCCTTATCTCCGGTGCTTAAACACCTCAGAGTTTGCAGGCAGGTGCAGGAGGAGACAGATGGAAAGGAGGAAAGACCTTCCCTGGCTTGTCTGGTCATAGGCTGACTGAACATGGGCTCTCAGATGAGGCGCTGTCATGGGCTCTCTGGAGAGTGCCCATCCGCCCCTACCTACTGCTGGGTGACTGTCACCAGTAGCTACCCTGATGGAGGTGATACATCTTCCCTAGCTTGTTGCTGACTCTTCAATGTCCATAGTAGCCCTCAGGACCCCTGCTGAGTCGGGCTCACTCTTCCAAGTGACACTGAGAGGCAGGGTCTAAGACTGTTCCGCTCCGGATCTCTCTTGGTCCTGGTCGATGGCTAACTTCCAGGCAACTTGCAGTTGAGTAAGGCTGGGAATGTAGGACATTCCCAGAGAAGCAGCTGCTTGCTTTGCTCATCAGCAAGCAGTCAGTCCATTCCTGCATTTCCTGTTATTCAGGTGCAAGTCTGACCCCGGGCTTTTTCACTAAGCTTGAGGTGCAGGAAATCTTCTGGGTAAGGGTGGAATTCGCAGCAGAGCTCTGAGCAAAGACAGCCGCCATTTCCCATTTGTCCTGCCTCACTTTTCAGCTCTCAACTTGAGCGTGATGTTTGAATATTGCAATCAAGATTTGTACAGCTACTTTTACATTTCTCACAGCTTCTATTTTAATACCCTGTTACACTAAAACAAGTTAAAACACACACAAACTCTCCATTTCTTTTTGGTTATATTTATATTTGTAAGTAGGACTTATTTACTCTATCAGTAAACCAAAACAGACTTCTTAAAGGGTTTTCTCATGGTAAAATCATATTAAAATATAATGTCTGCCTCACAAGTCAAACAACTCTTTGCTAAAAGTTTATCTAGTGAATAAACTAAAGCAAGAAATTTGATATCATTTCTTAGCACAGAATCCCAATTCTGTATTTCCATAACAAATAATAATGCTAGCTAATATTTATTGAGTCCTTCCTAAATGCCTGGCACGATGGTGTTTCATATAAATTTTGAAAAGAACACTGTTGAGTCACTTTTGTATGCCAGGCACCATTCTGTACATGCGTTAGCTGATTTAATCCCCATAACAACCCTATGATGTAGACACTGTTATCATCATCCTGATTTGAGAAGTAAGAGTACTGAGAAACAAATTGAAGCAATTTCTGTGAAATCAGATAGGCATGAAAGGCCAAGCAAAGATGTTTCCTGTAAATCATAGTCAGTTTAGAACTCAAGATATCTTGTTGAAACATTTCTTGGTGTCAGTATTACTCTCAAGATTATCAGCTTCTCAAGGGAATCAACCAAGTATTAATTTTCTATGCCATGTACTTAGTGCACAGTAGATGTTACAATGCCATTTTATTAAATCAAATACAACTTTGAAGCTTGGGTTTTTTTTTTTTTTAAGCTTTTATTCATTTATTGAGAGAAGAGAGCCAGCATGGGGGGTGGCAAGGGGCAGAGGGAGAGGGAGAGCAGACTCCCCACTGAGCAGACAGCCTGATGCAGGGCTCAATCCAAGGACCCTGGGATCATGAGCTGAACCGAAGGCAGATGCTTAACTTACTGAGCCACCCATGTGCCCCTGAGCCTTGGGTTTTTAATTCAAACATTTTTTTTAAAAAATTTCCTATTTACATAGAACTAAAAAATGATTATTAGATACCTTGCCAAATTCCTGGTTGAGTGAGTTATTTAACAAAATTATAAACAAGCAGCAAGAAAATTACCTGGTTTGCATTATTTTACTCCTCTTGTAAACAATTATCAGTGATTAATATTTTGTTAGATCATTACAGGGATCCATGTTTGGCAAAATAATGGAGCTTCCATTTCTACTGTCCTTGTTTTGCCTTTAATTTTGAGCAAAATTAAGTCATGTCTTTCCTGCAGCCCTTGGGTTCTTGGTATTCTTAACAAAACTGCAAATATTTCTGAATACCACAGCTTTTTCAGATAATAATCATAACTACTTCAGGAATCAAATTTTAGTTTGTGCTTGTTCAGTTACTCATTTACTTGCAGTTCAAAGCTGTGACATTTTATGTAAGAAATTTAGTTATTGTTAAGAGCCATTAATATAGGAAAGAGATTTACATTTCAGAACTAAAACTGGGACTTATTAAACTCTTTCATGTAAGTTCTCTAATTATAACTGAATGCCTTAATAAATACTTTGACCTTGAGGATACAAGTGGATTGAAAAGTAAAATACACTAATTCTACTTTAAAAATTAACTAGAATTTGGACTGTAGCTTAAACATAATATTTGGTAATGTTTATAAATATTTCACTCCCTTCCCTTTCTGCCTTCAACTCCAAGCAAAAAAACACAATGGTTGTGTTTGTATAATTATACATATAACTACTTATGCAACAAATAACTGATGTTGGAAAAGCCATTCTATCACATGTTCTCAAGTTTTAAACTAAGAACCCTAAGAACCTCTTGAAGAAAGCCCATCTCACATCAGAGACAAACATAAAGGAGAACTGCTTTGTCTTCTAAGCCACAGCTAAACTTTGCATTTATAAATGTTCTTTATTCCCTAAATAATCCCTAAATGTGTTAATATTACTTATAATTGCCACAAAACTGCATTCTATTTTTAAGCTTATATTATATATATATATATATATATATATATATATATATGTATATATATAAGCCTTAAACCTTATAATAGCTTTGAATAAGAAATTCTTAGTGTCTCACAGAACATAGACTAATTAAATTGAAAGTGACAAGATTGTTAGTGAAGTGCCCTTGGAATGTGAAAGCTAAAATCCAGCGAATCATAACTACATAAGGTGTCCCAGCCTACTTGGAACAAAGCTGTGCCTGGGTTCTAGGCATTGGCATTCACAGTGTATTTGGATAACCAGGTGCTCAATAACATTCTTTGAGTCAACTAATCTATCAAGTGCTAGTATTTCTCTTTTAAATGCTAAAGATTGCAAGTCACCATGAAGACAGGAAAAATTTTTTTCTCCAAGAAGAAAAAACTACACATAAATGTTCTCCTGAAATAGGATCTCCTTTGGTTTAAGTGGAAAAAATGCCTGACAAAAGTGATAATAGACCAAAGAAAATTGAGCGAGTTTTTCAGTGGTGTAATGCTAAGATTACATAGAAAAGAGCAATTCATTAGTTCAAGGCTGGCCACAAATGGGACCAGAATTTGCAACTTCCTCTGCACTGTTACTTTAGAGGAACATTAAGATCCTATTTAGACAGATTCTCGACCAGGCTCTGTGTTTCCTGAAGTTACTTTTGTCATCTCTTTTTAGGAATTAAGATCTTACTAACAAGTAGCTAACAAATACATCACATCTATGACTAAAACTCAGCACCATCAGTGGTAGCAAAAAAAGGGAGTGTGATCTCAGTTACCTGAAAAAAAGAGTCAGAAATATGGGTTCATATCCAGGTCCCATGTAGCACTGGGATGGGAGGCAATGGGTAGCAGTGACCTTGGTTGCTAGAAGAAGCTGCAAGAAATGACCAGAAATAAGGATAAAGGCATGCACAAGACAAAATTACTGAGTCCAATTGCATTGAATCAATTCAAGACATTAATAGGCAAGTACATGATTGCGGTTACTTGGATGTACACTTGTATAAGTAAGATCTTGTATTCTTTTATTGTCTAATCTACTTTTCCTTCAAAGCCTTCACCATGGCTTGTAATGGTACTTTATGGGTGTGATTATTTACACATTGCCATCCGAGTGGACACACATACCGCATACCGATGCACACACACGTGTGAGCTCTTATGGGCCTTGACGGCAAAACGTGGGACTCTGCCTTTACTACTTGATGACCAGCCTCTAACTTGGAAATTGTCACATAAAAGTTGCTCAATAAGTATCTATTGAATGCACCTAAATGAATGAATAAAAAACTGGTAATCCTAAATTGTATGTAATAGCGTTCGCTAACCTTTGAGGCCTTTGTTTAAGGTCATGGGTTGGGTAAGGTTAACTATGTAAGCCATAAGCTGTTTTAAAGTAGTGACTGCTTCTGGGATGCCATGATCTTGATGAAAACAAGATTTTGTAAGGTGAAGAAGTCACTTCTACTCATTTTAAATATGATTATGTGAGCAGTCAGCAGTGGCCACTGAATCAGAGTCCAGAACCGCGGAGGGCTTGGCTTGAGCTCTAAGGGCTGCAGCAAGCTCTCGCTCACGTGCTCTTTATTAAAAGTGTATATATGTTGAAAGCCAGCAGTATGTGGAAAAGAAACTTCTACTGGATGATTATTTACTTTGGGTTAAGAGTGAATACCGCAGCTGGATTCTTTCTGCATCTTTTTTTCTCATTTTGACCACTGCATTTGAGAATAAAGACATTGGATTGTGAGAATGTTGTGGATATTTAAATCTGACTTCTCTCTGCTTTAAAAGACCAGCGGACTTCCCTTAGTTCTTTTTGCTTCCCTCCCCTACATAGAGGGCCCATCTTAGGGGCTCTTTTACCTCTGTTAGGATCACATTTTACTTCTGGAGAAGGGACATCCTTAGATCTCACTCAATCGTGATGAGCTGCATTCTCCCATGTCTCTGCCACGAGAGCAATGGAAACATATTTCACTTTGCAACTCAAATTAGAATTCCCCAGAAGTGAACAAAGCAATGCCTGGCACATGGAATGAACCTGAGGCAAATTTAAGCTTTGACTACAAGGGTCCATAACTTGAACCTGACAACCTCATTACTGAAGATAATTTTTTTTTTTTTTCACCAAAGCATATGTTTTATATCCATCCAGACATTGTATCTCTTTAGGAAGTTTAGAAAGTTGGACTGGTTAGATCTGTATTAAATGTCCTTTGCTTACACACGTTTTGAAACTCAAACACCTAATTATCCCACTTGATGTTGTCATTTCTATGAAGAAATTTTAGCACATCACACTGGATACTGGAGTGAGTCTTAAAAAGCAAGCAACCACCACCACCAACAACCCGACTGTGGATGGGTTTAAACTTCAGTTCCCAAGTACTAATAGGAATATTTAAATAATCACTTTGTTGGTGAATAAAAATACTGGGCATAATGTTAACCAAATGTTTAGTTACTTAAAATACAAACCGAAGTTAATTATATTCCACCCTGGGATGTCAGACGATGCTTTGCTACTCCATAGTGATAAATGGCCTTGAAAACTAGGCAAATACCCTTCAGTTGCAAAAGGGGCTACAGCAGTGAGTGGATGAGAGACTCTAAAATCGGGGCCCAACTCCATCATCACCTTGATACATACATTGAACTGCTCAGTCTATTGGTGGAAGATCAATAACACAATCTTCCTTAATAGAGGGGTGATCAAAGTGGTCAACATTGAGCTGATGTATCATTTTTCAACCCCAGAACTTACTAACTGCATTCAAATATTTATTTGTGTGTATTGGTTCTCGCTATATTTTTGGTGTCTCCAAGACTAAAAATCCTCAGTAAATTATGGAATGATTTATCAGTTTGTGTCAAGATCAGGAATAAATAAGAGCGGGGCAAATTATAATTATAAAATGAGATTTTTAAATTTGAATGCTATCTTCTGTTGTATATAAAGAAGCCTATCTTTAGGCTATTCAAGGAAAGAACAAGAATCGGGGTTTGAAACAGAAGTCATAATTAGTCCTAAATAAATAGCTAAGAAACTGGCAGTTCTATTTCATTTCCAGTCTGAAGAGAACCCAGGTTTCGTTTCAGAATTTCTGTCACTTTTAATGTCCTTTGAAAAAAATAGACAGTGAGCTACTCCAGCCATCCTCTTAATGTGTTCCAGCGCTAGAAAATGTTGTGTAGCATATAAAACTATTCATTTAGCTTAATTTAATTATGCTTCTGTAGTTGAGGATGTTGAATTCTTCTGCATAAGTAAATGTTTTGCCACTGATATGGTACCAGTTGTTTTTATAAGCACTTATTGATACCAGATATTTTCCATCATAAAAGGCTTAGGTTATAATTAAATTTCCCAATGGTTATTAAATAATAATAATGGACAGTTTTGGGGGTAGAAGTTTAAGACTACTCTGAAGGAGTAAGACTGATGTGCCTTAGGACTTTGATCTGACATTATACTATCTCTCAATCTTTTAGTAGCTCTTAACATGGGAGTAAGTATGTGAATGTAAATTGCAAAATAATTTAATGTCAATTACTTCACTTTTAGTTTGGGGACTTAGCTATGTATTTATAGATAGCAATGTAGACCAGGTCACATGTACATAAATGTGTTAGACTTTCTTGGCCAAGTTTTGTGATTGGAATAAAGTTTGTCAGTCATTTCAATCACCCACAGATCATGAGAAACATTGATAGAAACCCTTGCAGACAATTTTTTGCAGAGTCTATTGTGTTTTGTCAGGGAAAAAGCAGTGCTATGCATAATTTGGCTCCTAACGATATTTGCTATTGACCGATTTTATCTGAGAGGCTATCAGGAAAATACATAAATAAAAAAGTTAATCTTCTATAAATGCTGGTATCACTAATGAAGGTAAGATCATCTTTCTACAAATGCGGTTCCTCTTTTGTGAGTTACTATGCATGAGAGTTTTCTTCTTTGTAGCTTTTTGGCAAATGGAAGAATTCTCATTCTTGTATTTCCATATTGTATGAATTGTAAATCACTACAAAGGGATATAATTTTAAACAGAGGAAATCAGGTCAACAAAAAGATAGGATCTGAAAAACTGACAGCCTGAAAAACCAGAGGTTTACATAACAGAGGTTTAGACAAAGGCAGAAGGAAGACAAGAAGTAAATCTGGCTTAGAATTGTAATTTAGTGATATTTTGGGAGGGAAACATGTAGATGGAGTTGGTAGAAGGTGCAAAGTGGGGAAAATAAGAATCTGTGCATTTGAATGATAAAATCAGTAAGCCATTGAACTTCTTGGTAGACAACAGTCATGGAAAAAATTTGTATTATTGATTTAAAAAGTACATAACTATATATAGTTAAAGTTGCAGGGAAGGGGAATTCTAACATTTTGAGTAAAATATGGTAAAATATAACAAGTCAGGATTCAATATACTTAAGATGAGTAAAATATTACTGACCTTGATCTTACTTTCGTATGCTAGTATTTTTGTTCTGTCTCGAATAAATAATTTTGTAGTTGTTAGAGTAGTGGGTATAGTGATGCCTGCTAACTATCATTCTGCCACATTTTATCAAGATTATTAAGATGCAGGAGTTAGTTATCAAAGTCTTAGTCTCCTAAAGAGTGATTTTTTTTTCTTCCGAATTTTGCAGGAACCTTCTGCAATTGGGGAAGTATTTGTTTGATTATTCTTGCACCTCACCTCTAGTAATTTATATTCCAAGAATAAATGAAATACAGAAACATACTATATTCCCTAAGTTTTTGTGGTAAGCATCATGTGTCTGATATTGTTTTATGTAACTTGAAGTTTAAAGAACGTGCATAATGAGAAAGACGAGGAGTCTTAAGCCTTGTTTATGAAAACACAGCTCCACTATGTATCGCCTACTAACTTAGATTTTCCCTAAGTCAATGAAATACCACAGTGAATGGGAAATGTGATACCACTTGACACTGAAGATATCATGGAAATGCTTTATATGAAAGCAAATCCATCCCATATGTAAAATAAATAGATTAATACTATAAATGTGGCAAACACATGGCACTCTCAGGAATTCCTAGGAGCTTTTCAAGAGTAGGTGGCTTAACTTGGGAAGTTTTAATTTCTTTCTTTATTTTTGAGTATAGTTGACATACAGTGTTAAATAAGTTTCAGTGTACAACACAGTGATTCAAGTTCTCTGTATGTTATGATATACTCAGTACAATAGAACTACCACCTGTCACTGCACAATGCTATCACAGTATCATTGACAATATATTCTCTCTGCTGTACCTTTTATTCCTGTGATTTACTCATTCCAAAACTGGAGGTCTGTATTTCCCACTGCCCCTCAGCCATTTTGCTCACCCCTCTCTCCCCCTTCCCTTTGGCCACCATCGGTTCTCTATATTTCTAGGTCTGATACTGCTTTTTGTTTGTTAGTTTATTCATTTGTTTTCTTTTTTAGATTTCACACACATGAGTGAAATCAGAGGGTATTTTGACTTGGGAGGTGTTAAAGAAACTTTTTGGAAGTTTGGAAAAAAACAAACCAGGGTCAGATACCTGGACTAAGTTATCTTTTCTTCATTTAGAAGAGAAATACTGTGGCACTAAATTGTCAGGGCTGTTTTATAGGAAAAAAAAAAAAAAATTGGGGCTTATACTCTATAAATTTCAGTGTGGCTACAAAGTATGGGAAGATCAAAGAGAATTCATGCTTGTAAGAGAAACCAACAAAAATAAAAGGATGCAGTAAAACAGTGATAAACGTAGAATTTATTTCAAAGTTCAGCCAAGGTACGTGTCATTCTTAGAGCATGAAGGAGCTGAAGTCTTCAACAATATATCCAAGATACTTCAGAGCATTGCAAAGTATGGACTTCACTAAAACAAACATATCTTGAATTCATGATGCTGATAGTGTTGTGATAACATATAAAAGTCACTGTAGAGAGCATATAGGAGGAAAAGCAATGCTTTAGGACTCTCAGCAAGCCCAGGCAGAGTCACTGGAAAAGTTGTAAAATCGTGTTGATTGGGGCCTTGACTCATCTCCAAATTGATTTGATGCCTGATTGTGACCTAAAGCCATTTATCAGGAGAAAGCAAGACAGATAATGAGTAATGCATCTAAGAAAATTATGAAGCTTGTAAAATGTTGATTTTGAAGGATAGTAATGTCGGTGGGTGTCAAATATGTTGGCTGAGAAAACATGAAATTCTGATTTTTATCCTTTACGAGAGTGGCTTGAGAAAGACTATGATACATACCTTTCCCAGTTTATAAGACAACTTTGATTGTTCATTAATCAAAGTATGTATACTTAATAAAGAGGTGAATACCAGATTTTAAATCTTTTGAATCAAATGGAGATGGGCTTGATACAAAGAACCAGCCATGGTTCCCTAACACTTCCTTTTAAAAATAAATTTACTGATCCCAGAGGGAGGATGTGTTAATAAAATAGCTGCATACATTTCTTACAATGTAGATTTCTATAATTTTTACTATTAAATTTCATACATCCAGCAATATCTTTAAAACGGATGGTTTAAGATCATAGTTTTTTAAAAAATATACATTAAATTGAATTTTTATATATATTGAATTTTATATATATTGAGTATATATGTATGTGTATATATGTGTATATAAATTTGTGTATATATATAAATTTGTGTGTGTGTGTGTGTGTGTTTAATCCTCCATTCCACTTGCTCTTCTTTAGAGTCTCTCCTTTCTTCCATACTCTGCAAATAGGCCCTTCTTTGTACTATCCCACTCCTACCATCTGTTTCCCAAAAATATGTATCTTTACTTTCTTTGCTCTCAGCAATTGCAGCTTATGGGACTCTAGATTTTTGGCCCTGTGTATGTCCTATGACTTAGAGTGGCAAGGCAGTTTCCCATTAACCAGTTCCATTTCCCAGTCTGACATCTCTTTTTTGCCCTTGGCAATTTTGACAAAGGTAAAATGCATCCTTGGTATCCTATCTACTTTACCCACTCTCCACATACTTAGACTACCATCGTTTTCATGTGGTAAATGCTAAACAAATTTTCCTGAATATTAATGGAATTGAATTTTTTTAAATCTCTCTACCAGACAATATCTTTCTTACCCTGACCTTCATGACTGTAAGTAGAAATTAAGGCTCTCTTTTTACGTTTTTTTATTAGGTGTCCTAGTCATCACCGATACCTCTTTCTTCAAAGCCCACTTTTCAGAGATTTTAACCCTTTTTGATTTACTCCTCTGCAATTCTCTAGAGTCATGTATCTTACACTCTTTAATACCACACTGTGTGTACTCTACCATCAGATCCTATCTCTTACTTGAGGGGAAGTAATACATTGCCTCATTGATAGAAACTACTGACAAATAATGACCAGCCAGTTCTGAGTCTCTTGCTTCTGCTTTCCTCAGCTTCTCCCAACTAGATGGACCCATTGATCTGTCCCATCTCAATCAGTTGTAGCTCACTTACGCTCCAGCTCCCAGACGGTTCTGCTGAAAGTCAGGAATTATTTTCAGTTGGGTCCAGCCAATTGAAAGCTGACATTTATTGAGTGCCATCAAAAACTCCCTGAGGCTTAAAAGATAGGTTTTACTATTTTGTATTTACAGATGGAGATATGAGACTTGGATTATTTAACTTGCCATGAAGCACTAGTAGCTGGTATAAATATGATTTATATCTGTTGGCTCAGAAATAATCCACCAAAAAACATGGGCTCTGGTGTCTCAGCTGAAGTAAATGAGTTGCCTTATGACACTTGAGAACTGACGAGCAAGTGTCCACGCTGTCCCAAATTCTGTCTCTCCCTTACACTGCGCCTGACCACTGTGTTTGCCCAAGTCAGAAAATTGAGCTTCTGCTCTAAATTGATTAATTAATTAATTTAATTAATTAAATTTAAACTCTGAAGAGTTTAAAATTAAAATTTTGGCTACTCTGCTTTTTGAAGTTCAGCTTTAAAACTGAAGCCCAAACTCAGTAACCGGGCAGCTTATATCCTAGTTTTGATCCTGACAGTCCTCTCTAAAACCTCTATCCCAGTAATCAAGCCTTAACTTGCAGCGTAGGTGGGTGAGTGAGGTCCTGTTGCCTATTGCTAGCTAATGACAATTACATACCAGACTACACATGCCTGAGTATCAATTGCTCTAGAGTTCTTCCTCTCCTGTACCCCACCCACCTAACTGGACTGCCAGTAATGTGCACCTTCCTTTCGCGTGTCCCTCTGACCACCATTCCAAAGGAGCCCTCTTTAGCCACTGGAGCCAACTGGTCTCTGGCATGGGACACAAATCTCCTATAAGGACCTGGTCCCTTCCTTTCTTTCTAGGAGATTTCTCTTACTCAGCTTCGTTTTAATGGTTTACTATAGTACCTGTTAAAGCATTTTACCAAGGTTTATCCCAACAAAATTCTATTGGAAAGATTTTCAGTAACACCAGTGGTAGGATGGGGAGATCAGTTTGGAGCTGAATCAGCTACTGTTATTTAGTTACTATTAGATAAATTTTAATATGGTCCTCATTTATGATGCTGCTCTATGGATCTTTAGGTTTGCTTCTTTTCTCCTTTGTCGTTATACATTGAGAAACTTTACTGGTGTTACATGGTACCTGGGAAGACTAGAAGCAAGTGGATAGGGAATTCTTTTCCTAGGATTTTTATCTTGGGGGAAGGGTCCTATAAATTGGTTTTCTAATATCTGCAGGGTATGATAAAATGACAGTTTTCTAGATAAATTATGTCACGACTTTAGAAAGTAATTTTTATATTACATTAGAATTTTGTTAAATCATAGTTCATTTCCTTTTTTAAATAGTAAAATAGATGAAGGGTTTTAAAAAGAAAAAAACTAGCAGAATAAAATTTAACTTAAAAAATGTTATTTGAGGGCGCCTGGGTAGCTTAGTCCTTAAGCGTCTGCCTTCGGCTCGGGTCATAATCTCGGGGTCCTGGGATCGAGCCCCGCATCGGGCTCCCTGCTCCATAGGAAGCCTGCTTCTCCTTCTCCCACTCTCCCTGCTTGTGTTTCCTCTCTCACTGTGTCTCTCTCTGTCAAATAAATAAATAAAATCTTTAAAAAAATGTTATTTGAGTAGAGGAAAAATATCGTTTGGGTTTTTGTTCATCTTTTCCATATAAATAGATGAAGGCTAAATACCACGGAAAAATTGTTTTGCTAATACCCAAACTGAGTTGTCTTTTCCCTTTGAAGATACACAGCATAGTAAACATGGTATCTCTTACTTGGGACAGTTAAACTCATTTACAAGTGCAGCTTTGGTTTATTTAACTGGATTTTCAGTGTGTGGTTTTTAGAGCCCCAGTTGCTCCCATGAATAGCACTTATAAATTAAGTTGTTCTACTAAAATACATATTTCAATTATGTATTCTTTAAAAGGAAAAAAAAAACTTGCTCTTTTTTTTTTACACTTACAAAATAAAAATGTATGGCCCATGCAATATGAAAGTTATGGGTTATGAAATAGCATTTCAAATTACAATGCCTTTTCCCAGGGCAAATACATGGAATGCTTCCCAGGACTTTTTGTACCCTTTGAGATTCAAATGCAAGATAGTCTCCCTGCCCCCACCACCTTGTTTTGTTTGCTACAATTATCTGTGTGTGATAAAAGTACCAGTTGATGAAGTACATTCGTTTTTATTTTTTTTATTTTTTTTAAAGGAAATCCTGTTTTTTTTTTTTTAAGATTTTATTTATTTATTTGACACAGAGAGAGTGAGAGAGAGAGCGTAAGCAGAGGGAGTAGCAGGCAGACAGAGGGAGAAGCAGGCTCTCTGCTGAGCAAGGAGCCCGATGCGGGACTCGATCCCAGGACTCTGGGGTCATGACCTGAGCCGAAGGCAGCCGCTTAACCGACTGAGCCACCCAGGCGCCCCTACATTCGTTTTTAAATGATTTTTTTTTTTTTTAAGATTTTATTTATTTATTTAACAGAGAGAGACACAGTGAGAGAGGGAACACAAGCGTGGGGAGTGGGAGAGGGAGAAGCAAGCTTCCGGCAGAGCAGGGAGCCCGATGCGGGGCTCGATCCCACGACCCTGGGATCATGACCTGAGCCGAAGGCAGACGCTTAACGACTGAGCCACCCAGGCGCCCCGCCCCTACATTCGTTTTTTAAAGATATATAAACAAGGATCTGTTTACTCCGAAATATGCCCTGAGCAAAATTAAGTGAGAGCATTTCCAAAGATGATTAAATCCTAAATTGAATACAAATCTTGGAAAGGGAAACTTTAAATAAAATAGTATTTCAAATCCTCCGGGAATACTTGTATAATATTTGCACAATGGAAATGGGAAATTGGCTACATATTCTTTGAAAAGAAATGTTTTGGTTTCATTCAAGGTTCTTCTATTTGCATGAAAATATAGCATCTTAGAAAAGTATAACAACAATAGCTATTGAATATTAAAGATGTTAACTGCTAAATAGTATGATTTTATTGCATCTAATATCTCCGACACTCACGGGAATTTAAAAAATGGTTTTCCTCTAGGCGAAAACAAAGTTTATGTATAAACGCAAATATAACATTATAGAATTTTATCTCTAGAAAGTTTTCAATGGTCAACTTCTGTGACACCACCCTTTAAAGGGTACACATTTCTTTTTTTGTTTTAAGGTTTATTTATTTGAGAGAGTGAGAGAAGGCACACATACATGCACCTGAGTGGGGGGACGGGCAGAGGGAGAGAATCTTCAAGTAGACTCCCCACCACCATCACCTGGAGCATGAAGCAGCATGTGGAGCTCCATCTCCTGACCTGTCAGATCATGACCTGAGCCAAACCATGAGTCTATTGCCCAATCAACCCAGATGCTTCTAAATGATACACATTTCTTTTCAAAGATTTATTTTAGAGAGTGTGTACACATGAGTGGGGGGACAGGCAGAGGGAGAGGGAGGGACTGAATCTCAAGCAGACTTCCCACTGAGCTCAGAGCTCAATCCTTGGACCCAGAGCAGAAACCAAGAGTCGGAGGCTTAACCAACTGAGCCATCCAGGAACCGCAATTATAAACATTTCTTAGGACAGAAGCTTATTGCCTGTCATCTGTGCTCAATCATGGGGCATACTAAGGAAAATATATTTTATATAAAGTATAATAGTTTCAAAGGGGATAAATGATTTTAAAAGGTTTCTTAATAAAAGTAGTGATAATTAAGACATGAACAGATGTGCCTTCCATCCAGATGTAGTCCCCTTCATTCTATGATACCACAGGAGTGGTATGTCTCCAAGGAGTTTCTGTCCAAGAAAACCCTTCTCTTTGGGACTTTGACAATTAACTCCCTTTTATTTAGCTATCACTTCTGAAATGCTGAATTTATATCATGTTATTTTGAATTCGTCTCTAGTTTTTACCATTTGGGCAGCTAGCTCCAGAAGAGGCCCAGTATTGTCCCTGTCTTGATCTCCTTGTGTCAATTATCCCCTTAGTCTTAGATTTCCAGGCCACAGGTCTCCAGTTTGGCAAAGATCCTGCCGAAATTAGTCTACTTCACCTTTAATATGCACAACACCACTATTGCTTTTCACCCCACCTTAGTATATATCCTGACCTGGGCTTAGTAAAACCATGATTAAGATACGAAAACAAACTCAAAAGAACTGATGTATCACAAGCAATGTGCTAAAGGAATAGCCATGATGAACCTGAAGTTTCAGGATTAGATTGTTTCTAGACTATGATTCAAACGTTCATTTATTTTCTCAGTGTTGTGGTGTCGAGTACACATAGAGATAAAGCAAATACAAGCATGGGTGTTTTGCATTTAACAAGCTTGCAAAACAGAGAGAAAGACATAAACAGGCAATTGGTGAATACTGAAAAATAGATTTCAAGAGGGGGAATTTTGAGTTCAGTTCGAGAGCTGCTGAGTAAGAGTAATTAGAACACGTTCCAGAAGATGAAGTGATTCATAGATACTGAACACCAGGGAGTAATTGGGTTGGAGATTTGGAGTCATTCACACATATGTGTAGTAGTTTAAATCATTGGAACGCATGAAATCACTTAGTGATGATTTATAAAGCAAAAAAAGAAACAATACAGAACTCTAATAAAAATGTAACATTTTATTGAATTGAGTTACCTGTCGATATTTTGGTCAATTCATTCATGAATCAAATATGGTTATTTTCAGGTTTTGTTCCATTCGAGTTCTTTATCCTATTGATAACTTAGTGTAGAGATTTGCAGAAGAGCTGTATATTTGCTTTTCTCAGACTCTGCTTCCATTTCCCTTCTCTAATTCACAGGACTGAGAAAATCTGGAAGCTGGAGAAGGTTATAAGTTACTGTCATAATAGAGTTTAATTGAACTAAAATTCATTAAGGACTCCTCATTTATCATTATTTTATTATTTTATTATTATTACTTCCAGTCTCTTTAATCTTTTATTTACTTTTTTAGTTTTTTTTTTAAGTTTTCATTTAAATTTCAGTTGGTTAACATAGAGTGTAATATTAGTTTCAAGTGTATAATATGCTGATTCAACACTTTCATACAACACCTGGTGCTCATCACAACGGCGCTCCTTAATCCCCATCACCTATTTCATCCATCCCTCTACCCACCTTCCCTCTGGTAACCACTGGTTTGTTTTCTATAGTTAAGAGTCTGTTTCTTGGTCTGTCTCTCTGTCTTTTCAGGCTGCTTAATCTTTTAGTAGTTGACAAAACTTAGGGCTTGACTGGCAAATTTAACCAATGTAGAAAAAAAATCAATATATTTTAATGGCTAGTGTTTTTCAAACAATTTCTGTCAAAATCAGATTACTAAAAGTCAATAGAGTAGGCTTTGTGGGGTTGCCTAGGTAGCTTATTTGGTTAAGCGTCTGCCTTTGGCTCAGGTCATGATCCCAGAGTCCTGGGATCGAGTCCTGCATCAGACTCCCTGCTCAGTGGGGAGCCTGCTTCTCCCTCTCCCTCTGCTTCTCCCTGCTTGTGCTCTCTCTTTCTCAAGTAAATAAATAAAATCTTTAAAAAAAATAGGCTTTATAACATTTTACTTCTTACATTTGCTCTACATGAGGACACCTATTGTATTAATCTGTGAGTAATATTATCGTAACATTTCTTATTAGGTTTATGAAAAATTGATTTCTAAAGAAGATCAGGAGTTACTTTTAGTTTTGAAGATAAATCAGTGTTATTTCCAATGCTTTCCCCAAGGAACAGCATACTAATAGATAATTTCCCCAATAAGATATATGATATTTGGACTAAGTAGTACATTTCTGCAGGGCTCTCACAAAAGAAAGCTGTAGGACTCTGATTGTGAGCTGATCTCCTTTTCATGATGATGGTGACTGCAGGAACCAATATCAGCTGTTTCATTTGTAGCATTTGCTTACAGAGTAACTTCACAAGGAGAATATTTCCCAAATAGACTTTTAGGGTTTTTATTTCACACTGTTCCAAAATTAAAAGCAAAGTTTGCAAATTTTGCAAAACAAACAAAGAAAAAAATTTCTTTCTCAGTCCTTTGAAAATGTGCTTGGATAGAGTAATTTGATGGCAACCAGACAATGGAAAAGAAAAACATAATTCTAAAGAAGTTAACCACTGAGTGAGTCAGACTAAAATGTAAACAATAAATTTTAATATATAAAATGACAACCAAATAGAAAATGATGTAAAGTGGTAGGGTAAACACAGCCAGACTGCATCACTTATTCAACTGGGGAAGTCTGAATTTAGTTAGGGCTGTGTGAAAACAGCCATTTTTATTAGTTTAAAGGGATCTGTGATCTCATCTGTAGTGACTGAATTTTCTAGAGTTTTCCACATATAAATAACTTCTATAGAAAAATGATTTTGTTCAGACAGCATGATAGCATGTGGTTGATTCAAGGGCTTATATTCCATATCTTTTTTTCATAATTAATGACCTTAGGAATTCTGGAATTAGGTCAAAGAGGTAGAGGATATTGAAAAATTATGGCATATAGGGTAAGTTTTTGAATTTTATTATATTGATTGAGTAGTTGGTTTTACATTCTTAAATCTCTACTCAAGTCTTAATGAGTGTTGTCTCTATAAAAAACAAAACAAAACTCAGTTTTGTGATAATTACGTCAGTTTGCCATGTCAGTCCTTAACCAGCTTCCCAGAGCTGCTCTGGGCTCCACCCTCTCACTACAATCAAGCATGCTTAGCATGTTTGTTTTACGGATGTGGAAATTAAGACCCAAAGTTAATGACTTCCAAAGTCCTAAAGATGGTGATTATACAGTATCTTCATTAATAGATAAAATTCTAATTCCATATTTATAAAATGAGGAAACAGTGTGAAGAAGTGGTAGTTGTCCATCCCACTGAGTGTGAGGTCATCCCTTGCTTCACAGAGTTTCTGTCTGAGAGCTGACATAACTACGTATGTAAAAATCTTTTATCTGAACTTTTCAGCTTATGTATTTATTCTCTTTCTTTGTTGTCTGCAATTTCTTCAAGCCCCAGCCCTTCACACATACCAATCTACCTCGTGAAAAGAAAGTATAATTAGCCTTAGATGTTACCTGCCGTTTTTTTTTTTTTTTTTGATAGCTTAGAATAAAGTGTCTCGAGTATCTGAAGACAACTTTCCAATTTCAAATATGAAGTCTAGTCCGTTGAGCTCCATTCCTGGCATTCTCATTTTGTTTAGAAAAAACAGGCCTGAAACTTTTAGTGACCTTGTGCATGATATTAGGCTTGTCTGGATTCTTTGCTTAGAACATGACAAATTGCACATCAGAAAGTCAAGGAAGTTATACAGCTGTTTCTCTTGTGTATTCCACCCACCCACAGTTCATCAGTCTAACATTGAAGCATTATACTAAGGTGTTCCTTTTTTACTATTTCCCATTTGTGATAAGGGGATAATCTATGTGAGCAACAAATGATAAAGAATACAAGAAATGAATCGTGAAGTTGTAAAATAAATACAGGACAAAATGGTTCTGATACATATGTTTAATTTTGTTGTCCAATGCAATAGTAAGCACAAATTGTAATGTCTTCAAAATATGAAGAATGATTTTATACATCTAAGCCAAGATTTTTGTTATAAATTGATAAAGTGATTCTGGGAAGAGGGAATTAGAGTGCATGTCCCCAACTTTCCTCCCCGTAGAATTAGCTACTGCTTCACAAGCTCCCTCCAGACTAAATATTATTTTGGGGAGTGTGTCATCCCACATTAAGCCTGCTGAACCATGTTGCAAAACTCTTGCTAGTTCAGTGCTTAAGTGTCCGTGGATTACTTGGCAAGAGTGAATGCGAGTAAGGGAAGGGTCACATAATATCAAGGGCTTAAATATTTTTCCGTCAGTCCTCTGAGAAAACAAAACAATGCAAATGGTCTGCTTTTATATTATAAATATCCCACTCAAATAGCAAGATTTCCCTTTTCCTTTGGATTTATAAGGCACCTTTCTTTACAAAGGTACCTTCCATTCACTATACAGTGATAGAAAAAAAGTAGTGGGAAAAAGAGAAAAAGAGGAGAGAAAACTTTCAAGGTGTGATAAAATACCTATCTAAAGATAACTTCTTTAATGAAGAAAGATGGATTGAAAGGAGTATTCTATGAGTCTGAATTACTAGGTATGGTTGGAATGGAGCCTTCCACGGCTGCTTTTGTTTAATGCAACACCTGTCCCTGAAAGGTGTAATCTGCACCCATGGATTTCACTGCATACGTGTGTTAATCATTTCTCCAGACTCAAAACTCACAAACTCCAAAAACTTCCTAAACAGGTTTTCATATCTTTAGAACTCAACTTTGTAGTACAGGAATCAATGAGTCAATAGATTATCATAAAGTTAGCATGTCTGAAGGTGCAGTCGCTTTTCCAAGTGACAAATTTCCCTGTCTTCCTATATACCAAGGTGAGCACATGATTTATCATTCAAACTGGGACACTTGAGAATTTAATAATTACAAGGCCAAGAGGTTGTAGAGGGACTGTCCTGGGCAAATGGCCTGAAGATCTTCCCGTGTATACTATCTTTTGTGAAATCCTCCATCTAGTCTGAAAACTTTAGAAATACTAGTAAACTTTCTGGCACCTCATTCCTCATAAGGTCTTATCAGTATTACCAATTTTACCATTATTTTCTTTTAATTGGAACTTCAAAGTCTAGTTATATGGTTGAAGCTTAGTTAAGATACTCTTCATTTTTTTTTTTCCTGGACTTGAAAATGTCGTCATTGGTCCCAGAGATTTCAGTCTTTCCTCTTTCCAATATTCACCTATTTACCTATGAGGAGGATTTTTCTAAAATCCTGAATATCTAATGAAATTGTTTTCTTCTCTGAATCTTTTCGTTACTCTTAGGTCACTTAAATGCTTCTTAGGAGAAGAACTAGTTTTAGTTTTTTGCTTTAACTGCTGGAATTCACCCACCTACAACCTGTGACCATAGCCACACGCACCCACTCCTGGTTTCCCATGCTCGCCATGCTTTTGACATCGCGATGCCTCGATCAATGTTGGGCTCTCCTATGAAGAATCCCTCCTCCGTACTCCGAATAAGATAAACTTCCGGTTAGAGTCCCTTAGTTACCTTTTGATATTAAATTTTTGTAATATTGTAAAAGCACAGAATATTTTACTTTTTAAATTTTTTGGAATTTTCCTGGAAAGGCGGGCTGTGAAGTTGTCTCTATGCCTACTTCCAGGACAATCACCTAGAACCTCTTCATTTTAAAGGTGGATAGTAGACAGGGTGAAAAATAAAAACAGGGACAAAAATCAAGGACACATTTCATACTATATTTGTTAAAAGTTTTCTTTTGTATTCTATTATTGATTTTATTATATCTTAAATATCCCAATCTGATGTTAATGAGTATAAAACTTAAAATAGCCAATTATAGCTTGCTTGCCTACCGTTGATAAAAGTTTTTCATTTTTTTCTGGCTTTTATTGTTGCTGACAAGAAGCCTACTGTCAGTTTAATTAATAGCTACCTGTTTGGTAGCTTTTTATAGATTTGATTTTAAATCTTTAATTTATTGTGAAATATAACGTTCATTAAGAAAAGAGGCAAAACTTAAACAGCTTAGTGAACTTACCACAAATCAAAACCCCAAATAACCACCATCCATCCAGTTGCAATTCCAGAAACCCCACTCCTGCTGCATCCAATTATCCTCACCAAAGGAACAAACTTTCTGAATTTGGTTGTGATGGTATCACTGCTTTTCTTTAATTATACCACCAAAGCATGGGTCCCTAAAAAGTTTAGTTTTGTCTTGTTTTTGAAATTATCTAAATGGAACCATGTAGTAAATACTATATTTCAACTGGCTTCCTTCACTTAATGTTGAGTTTGTGAGATTCATCCATGCATCAGTAGATGCTTCCTTGCCCTATAATCTAGACTATTCCATTGTATAAATATTACCAATTTATCTATTCTGCTGTGATACTTAGATCGTTTGAAATTTTTACCAGTTAAAAATAATGCTATGTGAAGATTTTCGCACATGCCTCTTAATGCCCATGGCTCTGGGTGACTGTTGGGTATAAACTTAGCAATGACATTGCTTTATCATAGGAGTTTTCTATCTTCATTATTAATAGATAGTTTTAAACTTCTTTTCAGAGAAGGTATTTCAATTGACATTCCCAATTGCAGTGTTGGAGTTTTGCTTTCGCTCCACATCTACACCAATAATTGATGTTAAAACTTTGCTTTATTATTACTGTCTAATTGATGGTAATTAATAATTCACTATGGTTAGACATTTTATTTCATTGATTACTAATGTATTTGGACATCCTTATTTTATTAGCCATTTAGGTATTCTGTTTTTTGAAGCAAATTTTAAAATACTTGATTTTTTTTAAGAAAATTTGTCCACAAATTATTTTTTTCTTTTCCTTTTTTTATTATGTTAATCACCATACATTACATCATTAGTTTTTGATGTAGTGTTCCATGATTCATTGTTTGTGTATAATACCCAGTGCTCCATTCAGTACATGCCCTCTTTAATTCCCATCACCAGGCTAACCCATCCCCCCACCCCCCTCCCCTCTAGAACCCTCAGTTTGTTTCTCAGAGTCCATAGTCTCTCATGGTTGTCTCCCCCTCCATTCCCCCCCCCTTCATTCTGCCCCTCCTGCTATCTTCTTCCTTCTTTTTCTTTTTTTTTTTTTAACATAAAATGTATTATTTGTTTCAGAGGCACAGGTCTATGATTCAATAGTCTTGCACAATTCACAGCGCTCACCATAGCACATACCCTCCCCAATGTCTATCATCCAGCCACCCCATCCCTCCCACCCCCCACCACTCCAGCAACCCTCAGTTTGTTTCCTGAGATTAAGAATTCCTCATATCAGTGAGATCATATGATACATGTCTTTCTCTGATTGACTTATTTCACTCAGCATAATACCCTCCAGTTCCATCCATGTCATTGCCAATGGCAAGATTTCATTCCTTTTGATGGCTGCACAATATTCCATTGTATATATATAGCACATCTTCTTTATCCATTCATCTGTTGATGGACATCTTGGCTCTTTCCGTAGTTTGGCTATTGTGGACATTGCTGCTATAAACATCGGGGTGCACGTACCCCTTCGGATCCCTCCATTTGTATCTTTGTGGTAAATACTCAGTAGTGCAATTGCTGGATCGTATGGTAGCTCTATTTTCAACTTTTTGAGGAACCTCCATACTGTTTTCCAGAGTGGCTGCACCAGCTTGCATTCCCACCAACAGTGTAGGAGGGTTCCCCTTTCTCTGCATCCCTGCCAACATCTGTCGTTTCCTGACTTGTTAATTTTAGCCATTCTGACTGGTGTGAGGTGGTATCTCATTGAGGTTTTGACTTGGATTTCCCAAAATACTTGATTTTTAAAAAAAATTTTTAGAGGAAAAGAGAGCAGTGGGTGGGGAGAGGTAGAGGGGGAGGGAGAGAGAGACTCTTAAGCAGGCTCCATGCTGCGATGTCTCACCTGAGCCAAAATCAAGAGTTGGATGCTTAACTGACTGAGCCACCCAGGCTCCTTCTTCTTGATTTTTTAAAATGTATATCCCCCCCTTTTTTTTATCAAGAATTTATTTGTATATTGTCTTTTGTCAGATATATATAAAACAAATATCCTCTACCACTTTGCGGCTTATCTTTTCATTCTCTTAATAATTTTTTGGTAAATGATATTGTGCAATTTTAATACAGTCCAATTTTCAGTACTGTCTTAGGTAGCTTGTCATTTACCTAAACTTGCTTTATCCCAGTGTTGTGAAAACAATGTCTTAACTTCTATAATATGTATGGTTTTAGTTTTGACATTTAAGTCTGTGGATCACTTAAAAATGAAGTTTGTACATGTTTTGAAGAATGGTTTGAATATATTTTCCATATGAATATCCTATTGTCCCATCATTATTTATTGAAACTACTATCCCTTTCTTATAACTTTGTAGTGATACCTTTTCATAAAGTTTTCATACATGTCTGAGTTCTGAGTTTTTTCTGTGCTATCTTTTCTATTTTATTGATTTTATTTGTCTTTGTGCCAGTACTACATTGTCTTAATTATTTTAACATTATGAGAAGTTAATACAACATTAAGATATTACGAATTATTATTTTATTGTGATAACGTTATGATAGGCTCCACCTTTTGCTTCTTCATGAGTGTTAATTATTCTTGGCTCTTTGCTTTTCAATGTAAATTTTAGAATCATTTTTAAATTGGTATGCAAACAAACACTCTTAATGATATTTTTATCAGTTTCAAGAGAAATGAGATCTTAATAGTTTCATGTTTCCATTCCATGAACATAATCTATTCATTTAAGTTTTCTTTAATTTCTCTCAATATTTAATATTTTTCTGCTAGTGATCTTGTATATCTTTTGTTAGATGATTCTAGATTTTGATGTTTGTAATGTATAATGGTATAGTTTTCAAATTTAATTTTCTGTTTTCTGTTGGTGTAAAAAATACATGTGATTCTTGAATGTTAACCACTTTGCTAAGTTATTACTGATTCTAATTCTATACCTGCTATTATTTTAGGTTTTCTATCAGCACATTCCTATTATCTGTGAGGAAATTATAGATTCAAACTGTCATCTCTAAAAAATCTTTTGTATTTAGTTCATTCTCTTTCACTAATGTACAAGTTAGAACCATTAGTACTGAATTGAATTAAAATGATGTGAGTGGACATTTTTGTCTCTTCCTAATCTTAAATGGAAAGCTTTCAACACTTCACCATCATGCATGATGTTTGGTAAGGACTTTTTGTAGTTATCAGATTATCATTTCTTTCTAATCCTAGTTTACTAAGAATTTATAGCAGGAATTTATAGAATTACTTCAAATATTTTTCCTGCATCTGCTGAGATAATTAAAAGATTTTCTTATCTGTCTTTTATTTCTCTGTGCCCAGCAAGAAAGAAAGAGCAAAAAGATGTAGATAGAGGTGAGACTATCCAAAGAGAACTGGCAGAGAATCTCAGAACTAGTTATAATGGGGAAGCTTTACATACCAAAAGGAGAAAAGATAGAGCAGTGAATACCTAACTTCAGCGAGATACATAGCTGTAACAGAGGACTGCTCCAACTGAAGCTCTGATTTTGGGTTGAAATTATGTACCGGTGCAAATGGACAACACAATGGGGAGAGAACTGCAAGAATAAGTATCTGTACCACTTTTCTATTACCTTCTTTTGCCAATATCCCCCATTGACTAGGCAAACCAGGTAGCAGTTGAAGCTTACTGACATGCCAAGGCACAGGTGAAGGCAGAGGTGAGCAGAGAATTGTCCTGGAGGGGCTAATGGGAATATCGAGAACAGACCTATTAGTGTGGTGAGTTACATGGGTTCATTTGAAAGCATATTGAGTTCCCAGTATACATATAACTTGGGTGTGATTTTACCCCTTTACTGCATTTCTGAATTTGGTTTGGGAATATTTCATTTTAGAATGTTTATATATATGATCGTAAGTGAGGTTTTTACGAGTAATGAGCTTGTCAGGTTTTAGAATCAAAATTACTCTGATCATATAAAATAGATGTATAATGTTTCTTCCCTTTCAACTGTCTGGAAAGTTTTGGAAATTATTATTAAAATTATTTCTTCTTCAAGTGTTTGGTATAATTCTCTGCTTATGTCATCAGGACCAGAAGAATTCTTGAACGTTTCCTGATTATAGGTAGAATTAATTATTGGTGAAAAGGTCTGTTCAGGTTTTCTATTTTTTTCTTAAATCAGATTGGTTATCTTTTCTAGATATTAGTCTATTTCATCAGATTTTGTTTTGGTTCTTGATAATTTAGTTCATGAGATCTTCTCTTTTTTCTTTTTCTTTTTTTAAAAAGATTTTATTTATTTATTTGACAGAGAAAGATACAGTGAGAGAGGGAACACAAGCAGGGGGAGTAGGAGAGGGAGAAGAGGTCTTCCTGCTGAGCAGGGAGCCCGACGTGGGGCTCAATCCCAGGACTCTGGGATCATGACCTGAGCCAAAGGCAGACGTTTAATGACTGAGCCACCCAGGCGCCCCAATTCATGAGATCTTCTTACTTCCTTTTAAAGTTTGTAGAATATGTCACAAAGCCCTCTTTTTCATTTGTGATGTTGGTTATCTAAGCTCTCTCTCTCTCCTTTTTTTTTTTTTTTTTGATAATGGGTATATAAATTTTATTAGTCTTATTGTAGAACCAAATTTTGGTTTTGTTGATCTACTTTATTGTAAATCTTTTTTTCTATTTTGTAAATTCTTATATTGTTTCCTTCTATATTTTTCCTCTCAATATTTTAATTCTTTCAGTAACTCAGTAGAGATGCGTAAGCCAATGATTTTCAGCATTTCTTTTGTTAAAAAGTATACTTTTATATTATAAATCCACTAAGCTTAATTTTAGGTACATCCTAGAAGATCTGTTACTTGTATTCTCATTTTTATTCAGTTCAAAATAGTCCAGTTTTTATTATGATTTCTACTTTATGCATGGGTTATCCTGAATTCATGATCTTAATTTCTAAATAAATGAGGATTCTCCAGTTTTATTTTATTTCTTGCTAAATCATATTCTATATAAATTCAATTCTATGAAATTTGTTGAGATTTTGCCATGGTCTGAATTTTGTGTTCCCCGAAAATTCGTATGTTGAAACCCTAATGCCCAGTGTGATCATATTAAGAAGCAGGACCTTTGGGATGCGCTTAGGTCATGAAGATGGAGCCCTTATAAATGACAATAGTGCCTTAATAAAAGAAGTCTTGGGGCTTGCTAGCCCCAATGTAAGGATACAGTGAGAAATCAGCCACCTGGAAGAGGGCCTTCATCTGACTCTACTGGTACCCTGATCCTATACCTCTAGCTTCCAGAACTGTGAGAAATAGATTTTTGTTGTTTATAAGCCATCTAGTGTGTGGTGTTTTGTTATGGAAGCCCTGACAGACAAAGACAGACATTTCTTCAAAGAAGACATCCAGATGGCCAAGAAACACATGAAAAGAGGCTCATCATCACTTATCATCAGGGAAATGCAAATCAACACTACAATGTAATATCACCTCATCCCTATTGGAATGGCTAAAATCAGTAAGAAACAACAGGTGTTGGTGAGGATGTACAGAAAGGGGAACCTTCCTGCACTCCGAGTGGGAATGCAAACTGGTGCATCCACTCTGGAAAACAGTATGGGAGTTCCTCAAAAAGTTAAAATACAACTACCCTATGACCCAGCAATTGCACTACTAGGTATTTACTCAAAGAATATAAGAATACTAATTCAAAAGTATACATTCACCCTGATGTTTATAATAGTATTATCTACAATAGCCAGATTATGGAAACAGTCCAAGTGTCCATCAACTGATGAATGGATAAGGTAAAGAACTGACTATATATATGTCAGTTCATGTCTTCTGTCCATTTTTAATTGGATTATTTAATTTTTGGGTGTTGAATTTTGTAAGTTCTTTATATATTTTGAGTGCTAGCCATTTATCAGCTATCTGATTTGCAAATCTTCTTCCATTTAGTAGGTTGTCTTTTAGTTTTGTTGGTTGTTTCCTTTTTGCAGAAGCTTTTTTATTTTGATGTAGTCCCAATACTTTATTTTTGCTTTTGTTTCCCTTGCCTCAGCAGATATAAGTAGAAAGAAGTTGCTATGGCCTATGTCAAAGAAGTTACTGTCTGTGTTCTCTTCTAGGACTTTTATGGGGGATTCAGGTCTCACATTTAGGTCTTTAATCCATTTTGAGTTTATTTTTGTGTATGGTGTGAGAAAGTGGTCTAGTTTCATTCTTTTGTATGTGGCTGTCCAGTTTTCCCAGCACCATTTGTTGAAGAGACTATCTTTTTCCCTTTGGATATTCTTTCCTGTTTTGTTGAAGATTAATTGACAATATAATTGTGGGTGCATTTCTGGGTTTTCTGTTCTGTTCCATTGCTCTGTGTGTCTTTTTTTTGTGTGTGCCAGAACTGTACTGTTTTGATCACTAAAGCTTTGTAATATACTTGAAGTCCAGAATTATGATGCCTACAGCTTTGCTTTTTTTTTCTTCAAGGTTGCTTTTTTTTTTTTTCAAGGTTGCTTTGGATATTCAATGTCTATTGTGCTTCCATACAAATTTTAGGACTGTTTGTGCTAGCTCTGTGAAAAATGCTGGTGGTATTTTTTTTTTTTTTTTAAGATTTTATTTATTTATTGGACAGAGAGAGACACAGCAAGAGAGGGAACACAAGCAGGGGGAGTGGAAGAGGGAGAAGCAGGCTTCCCGCTGAGCAGGGAGCCCGATGTGGGGCTCGATCCCAGGACTCTGGGATCATGACCTGAGCCGAAGGCAGACGCTTAACGACTGAGCCACCCAGGTGCCCCACTGGTGGTATTTTGATAGGGATTGCATTAAATGCATATATTGCTTTGGGTAGTGTCGACATTTTAACAATATTTGTTCTTCCAACCCGTGAGCCAGGAACATTTTTACATTTCTTTGTGTCTTCTTCAGTTTCTTTCATCAGTGTTTTATAGTTTTCAGAGAACAGATCCTTTACCACTTTGGTTAGTTTTATTCCTAGGTATTTTAGGGTTTTTGGTGTAATTATAAATGGGATTGACTCCTTAATTTCTCTTTCTGCTGCTTCATTATTGGTGTAGAGAAATGCAACAGATTTCTGGATGTTGATTTTGTATCCTACAACTTCACTGAATTCATTTATCAGTTCTAGCAGTTTTTTGGTGGAGACTTTCAGGTTTTTTATATAAAGTATCATGTCAACTGCCAATAGTGAAAGTTTGACTTCTTCCTTGCTAAATTTGAAACATTATTTCTTTTCCTTTTTTGTTTTTTAGTTTCTATATCATTTATTTCTGCTCTAATCATTATTATTTTCTATTATTTTCTATATATCTGCTGGCTTTAGGCTTCGTTTGTTGTTCTTTTTCTAGCTCCTTTAGGTGTAAGGTTAGGTTGTTTTTTTGAGATTTTTCTTGATTCTGGAGGTAGGCCCTTATTGCTATATATTTCCTTCTTCCACTTTTGCTGCATCCCAAAGGTTTGGACCGTTGTGTTTTCATTTTCGTTTGTTTTCATGTATTTTTAAAATTTCTTCTTTCATTTCTGGGTTGACACATTCATTGCTTAGTCGAATGTTGTTTAACCTCCATGTATTTGTGGTCT
The DNA here is from genome assembly GCF_004348235.1 of Phoca vitulina. Taxonomy (NCBI): domain Eukaryota; kingdom Metazoa; phylum Chordata; class Mammalia; order Carnivora; family Phocidae; genus Phoca; species Phoca vitulina. Next base: position 70,072,388 of record NW_022589707.1, on the reverse strand, counting down.
TTCCAGATTTTTTCTTATGGTTGACTTCTAGTCTCCTAGTGTTGTGGTCAGAAAAGGTGTGAGGTATGATTTTAATCTTTTTCTATTTGTTGAGGCCTGGTTTATGACCTAATATGTGATCTATTCTAGAGAATGTCCCATGTACACTTGAAAAGATTGTATATTCTGCTGTTTTAGGATGGAAAGTCCATCTGGTCCATTGTGTCATTGAAAGTCATTGTTTCCTTCTTGATTTTCTGCTTAGATGATCTGTCCATTGCTGTAAGGGGTGTTAAAAGTTCCCTACTATTATTGTATTATTATTAATTAGTTCCTTTATGTTTGTTATTGTTTTATGTAGTTGAGTGCTCCCATGTTGGGTGCATAAATATTTACAATTATTGTATCTTCTTGTTGGATTGTCCCCTTTATTATGATATAGTGCCCTTCTTTCTCTCTTGTTACAATCTTTGTTTTCTAATGTTGGACAGTGACCTTATTAGAATGAGTTGTTTTCCACAGGAATTGCATGTATACCCTGAGTTATGGATATCCTTAATGTGGCTGCTTTACATTTGACCTGTGAGTTTTCTAGTTTGGGGTCAATTTTCATGGTAATTTCTCAGCTTAGGATTTCTATCCCCTATGTTTCCAGGTATGGGCTTTAAAGTTTCACATGTGATTATCTTTACCTATGGCAAATGCCCACTTTTGTTCCACTTGGGCTAGGGGGAGGAATTTTGTTAGTCCTGATTTTATAGAAGTTTCCCAGTTTTATATTGAGAGATTAGTTCCAGATTCACACATTACTAGGACCTGTAGCTTCAACTTCAGTCCCTATATGGGTTTTTACACCCCAGTCCCTTGGGCACATTCCGTTATTGTACTCTATGGTCCATCTGCTTACTTCCCATTCATGCCATAGCTTATTTCTTTCTCTAACTTCTACCACTTTTTTTTTTTTTCTGTTTTGGTCTTTCATGCTTTCAAACTTAGCCATGTAAAGAAAAACAAAAGTACCAGAAGCAAAGCAAACCAAAAAAACATATATATGTATATATGGTGTTTTTTTTTTTTTTTTTTTTTTTTTGTCTAGCATTGCTGTTTGGTGTGATTTGAGAGCAGATTCCTTGTATTTTGTCTTTGTTACTGCCAAATTTTCCATCTCTTAGAATTTCTTCCTAACCAAGATGACATCTTAGTCTCCTCTTTGCAAACCTTATCTCAACCATTTCTAAAATTCTAAATGGTGAAGTTAGATGCAGTTCTTCACTCAGGGTAATTGCAGGTTTTCAGCTTACAACCTGAGAAATGAGTAAGAAACTTCACTTCTCCAAGATTCTTTCAAACATATCAAACATATCTGGGTTTTTCTTAAACACCTTTCCTCCAGGAGCTTTGCCTATGAGTACAGAGGCTTGACATTTAATGCTCTACCTATAGAACCTAGAAAAATAACTGATACAGGCACTGAATAAATGTTAAATGAATAAATGAGTAAATGGAAAAAATAAACTGCAGCAACTGTACCCAATTCTAGCATGTATTTCTTTTTCTTTTCTCCTCAGTCCCCTCTTTGCCATTGGGAAGTGATTTCTTTTTCCATTTCCTATTACTTGATTACTTCCTCAAATCACAGATATCCTAAATACTCCTTACCCAAGTTTACATTAAGACTTTGTGTTAGCCAGACTTGTTATTAATGTAAAGAAGAGATTCAGGAATGTATAAAACACTTGATAGTACCTGATTTTCACAACAGCCATCTGTAAATATGTTTAGAGACTGCTTTGTTCTAGGTACTTGATAGTGTTTGACTCCTTGGGCAATAAATTTACTTTCCTAATCTCCTTGCCAGGGCTTCTAGGATTGGGAGGGAGGTATGACTTACTAAACAATGAATAATCCAGATGAGTATTTTTAAAATTTTAGACCTATTTCATTACAAAATGAGGAAATTGTTCAAAGTTAATATACAGAGGTCTCTATTCCACACATAAAATCTTAAAGAGATTAAAGACTATAAATTGGACTTTCAAATTTTAAGGGTAAAGTTTACCATGTATTCTTAAAGAGGCATAGAAAACATAAAAACAAGTTTCCCTGGGCTCACATGGACTTAAATGCATCTTTGTGGCCCATCCCACTGGCTGTACATAATCACTTCTCTGTCTTGTGTATATGGTCTCTTTTGGTTATTGTTGACACTTAACCCATTTTTCAAGATATATTGAATTTCACCCCTTATAAATGGCCATTCTTTTTTTTTTTTTTTTTAAAGATTTTTATTTATTTATTTCACACACAGAGACACAGCGAGAGAGGGAACACAAGCAGGGGGAGTGGGAGAGGGAGAAGCAGGCTTCCCGCTGAGCAGGGAGCCTGATGCGGGGCTCGATCCCAGGACCCTGGGATCATGACCTGAGCCTAAGGCAGATGCTTAACAACTGAGCCACTCAGGTGCCCCATAAATGGCCACTCTTAACAACTTTCTGCTTCTAGAGAAATCTAGCCCATCCTCTTTCACTTCTTTCTTCTTCCCTTAGAGCTTTGTGCATACATCTCTCTGAGTACTAATGACAATATATTATGGTTATTTGCTTAAATGCCTATCTCTTGTTTTAAACTTGAGTTTCTTGACATTTTCTTTCATCTGAATTTTATGTAATGTCTGCAGTGTTGCAGTGTTTAATTATGTTTGAATGAAGGAATGAATGAAGATGTGGTTTAATGTTTTTCCCTTTTTTCCTTCTCCTTGACTTCTCATTTCTTTCCAACTTACTAAACAGTGACTAGTAAAGTGAATGACTCTAAGGTTTGTATCTACTTAGAACAACCTCTGGCTTCTAGTGTATCTCCATTTTGTAGAATAAGTAGAATGAATCAGTGGGCTGGCAAGTTTTTTACATGAGTGGTCTCTGATGCCTCTTGCCCATATCTTGCATTGCTCTTGAGCTCCCATGTATAGACTCATTTGACAAGTAGCAGGAATATAGAACAAATACTTTTTAAAACATGCAATGGTTTCCCACAAACCAACCTCCCCCTTTGTTGCAAAGCACATTGCTTTTCTTGGGGATGAATAAAAACAAAAATTCATTCTTTTTTGCTAGAGAGGGAGCATGTTTTGGCCGGTAAAGAACATACAAACAATGAGGGACCATCTGAATCGTCAAAGTTCGAGTTTGGGAAAATTCAAGTTTTAGAGCTGAATGCATTTTATCCCATTGCACTTTGAAAATCAGTAATCCTTGTATGGCATATGTATCCTTGAATTGCCCATAATTTTCAATTAAGCAAACCATGGCATTCTCCAGACATTACAAATAAACATAGGGTATTGTATTTTTAAATTATGCCACTTTCAAACATTTTTCTAGCTTTGTCCTTGTAGCATCAGATCTCTTTTCATTTTCAATTTGCCTCTTTCAAACTTGTGCCCCATAGGATATGCTGTCCCAAAGTGGAAAGTCTCTCTTTATTTCTGCCAAGTCCAATTTAGATACTGCTAAAGCTTCCAATAAGCATATGTGGGAGAATGAATATGGGAGGTGTTGTTAAAGCAAAATGGCTTATGTCTGCAGCAGTTTGAGGAAAGGTTAAAAGCCATTGGGAAATGAACTTTCACTAAACTGAAAATAAAAATGCTAAAAGTATGTAATTATCTTGAATAGTAAATGAGTTTTGGACAGTTATCTAAAATCTATAGATTAATTGAAAAACTATGTTCCTTTTTGAGTATGATATGGCCTTGAGTTAATGAACCACAACATCCGTGATATGGCATTTTGTACTGTGGGGTATATTTTAAATGAAGCTTAAACAAATAAGGACTCCCCATACTGCCCAAAGCAAAATTTAATTATTATTAGGTTTTGCCCAGCAGGAGGTACACATTCTTGAAATAATTAGACATGATAGGATATTATTCTTACTTTTTTAAGTTTTACACAAAACATATCTCATTTCTTCTAAATTAGTTCTGTAGATTTAAAAAGGGCCATGATCAGATTTGTGGCATGGAATGGGAGCCATTTAATAAAGAATATTAATCACCATTGTAAAGTACTATTGATATAGAGGCTGAGGAAATTACCCTGGATTTTTAAGTTGATAATGGTACAAATTTACTCTTTTGAATTAATCTTGAGGATTAACTTAATCATTAGATGTTATGCATTTAAAAATTAAGAAAAAACATTTTAAATTGGGGAAAAAAAAAAACCCTCCTGAACCAAAACATAATCTTCATGAAATTTTTTTTTTTCTTCATTGGAGGAAGGCAGGGGAAGGCATGGAGGTGGGGCCAGGGCCAGGGGAGTAATATAATCTTTGATTAGATATGTGAATTACATGTTTTTTTTTTTTTTTAAAGATTTTATTTATTTGACAGAGAGAGACACAGCGAGAGAGGAAACACAAGCAGGGGGAGTGGGAGAGGGAGAAGCAGGCTTCCCGCAGAGCAGGGAGCCTGATGTGGGGCTTGATCCCAGGACCCTGGGATCATGACCCGAGCCGAAGGCAGATGCTTAATGACTGAGCCACCCAGGCGCCCCTGTGAATTATATGTTAATTGTGTTCTAAATTTGGGTCTATAAAGTCTGTCTTGTCCAATCCCTCATTCTACACATAAGAAACTGAGACACAGATAGTCAAAATGATTAGACTAAATTTTAACCTCCTTAGATAATCATATTTTGAGCTTTAGAATGCAGTATTCAAGAAGAGTCAATTTTAACTTTTAGAAAAATTTGTATAGAAAGCTTAATGAAATAAAAATGTGTCAGTATTACAAAAGAAATATGAAACTACCTTGAATTTTGCATAATAGAGGATGTGGTTTCGATTTAGCATTGATAGACCTGCACTAGTGCTTAGAGTAGTATTGCTCCAGAACAAATACCTTTTCCCAGCAAGAAAGGAAAGATATAAAGACAGGTTGCATATAATCAATCATATTGCCTATTTCTGAAACCTCTGGAACCATTGACTTTTAACTTACCAAACTCCAGAACACTTATAACCTTCCCAGTAACCTTCTCCCAGTTGCACTCTGAAGGCTGTTGGCATCAGCACTAGTGTTAGAAGATGACAATAATAATCCAGCACCTCGTGTCCTGACTGCAAGGCAGATAGACTGGGTGTGGAAGGGGCCAGGGCAGAGTTAAGGACATGGAAGTGGCAGGGAAACAGCAGGATTATAGATGCCCTGTCAGGGTCAAAGGACCCACTCAAGGAAGGAGTGATGGTGTGGATAAAATCCAAAGAAGGTGGTAGGGAACTCAGTTCAGTCCTAGGAAGCTCAGTAGTTAGTATGAAGAACCAAGGTATCCTTGACTTGAGAATATTTAGAAATGACTTCAAGGCTTATGATGGTAAAAGGTAGATCAGGACTTACTAGATAAAACCTGTAAAAAGAGAAAAATAAGCAAACAAACAAAAACAGTGCTGGGAGGAGGTGATAGGGAAAGTAGCCTTTAGGAGATGGAAACAACAGGAAAAAAACAGGCTAAGAGGTGGTAGCGGTGTTTAGTTATTCTATGGGAAAGGGTAACACTCCAGGAGCGCAAAGCCACAGACAAAAGGTGACCCAGTAGGAGATCTAGCCTTTTCCCAGAATTATTCATAGTGATTGCCCCTCCATTATGTGAGTTTCTTCTCCTCTGGGGCTTAGGAGACCTGAATATTCTTTTGAAACCCTGCTGGTTTTCTGGGAGACAGCTACTGCTCTATTATACTTCTGGTCCATTATCCTTCCCAGGAGAGGCTGGATAAGGGAAGGCTTTTTAGAATTGCCTCTATTAGTTATTTCTCAACTCTTAGTCTAATTGCTTGTCAAATTCTATTGATTCTATATCCACACTGTTTTTTTCCCATCTAAATCTTACTTCCATTTCCACTTTGGAATTCCTCCTCTTTTCTTCCAAACTGAACTCTATTCCTCTAATATTATTCATTCTAATCCATTGTGCATGGTGTTAACAGAATTATCTTCCTGAAACTTTGATCTAACCAAATCATTTACCTGGTTAAACTTGTCTCATGACTACCCACTACAGAAAAAAATAAAGGCAAGTCCTTCAATATGGAAACCTAAACATCCCATAAAAATCTCTCTATTTACATATTACAATCCAACTCTCAAACAGTGTTCCATATTCTTATACTCTTCCTTCACCATCCCTCCATTGTTTTCTTACCAAATTTTAACCATTTTTTTTGAGAGCCATATTAAATCCTTGCCATTTCCAATTAGTACTCTCAGATAACCTGTTAAACAATATTCTTTTTCTACTCCCATAGTACACTGCTTAGATATAGATCATAGTACATAACAACTTAATATCATCTCTCTTCCTTTCTAGATGAACAACTGCCTAGAAAAAGGGTAGCCTAAGATCAGTATCTATACCAGTTCCCAGGCAAAATGCTAATTAATAATCTGATGGCATGGGTGGAGACTTTGAAGGAGCAAGAATGAAATAGGATAATACAGTTTAGAAAGCTAGGTATATACTTCTTTAAAAGGGTCAAAGTCAAGAAAATAGATGTGCTTCATTTGAATGCATATATTTTAAAAAGCTGCTGAGGTAGAAAAGGTTCTTCACGTATTGGATATGATAACTTGCTTCATGGATAATGATCAACCTCTGTCTTTAGGTACCTTATTTTTTATTTTTAAGTAATCTTTACACCCAACATGGGGCTTGAACTTAGAACCCTGAGATCAAGAGTCATCAGGTCTACTGACTGAGCCAGCGAGGTACCTTATTTTTTAATGTGTTCTTGAGGAAAGTGATCCTAGTGGTAGTGATGGAGGTAATATATACATACACTCAACAAATTGAACTCTCCCTCATAAAGATAGACATGGCTTTCACCAAGTCTGGGTGCATTTGCAAAAACCAATCAGTGACCTCCAGGATGGTTCTGTAAGTCAATGGGTTCAGCAAATTTTGTGGTGTCATTACACTGAATTCCTTACATTATTGAGAAAAATGTATGGAACAAGAACCTATTCTGAAATGGGGTTTGATTTCCCTGTCCTTCATGCCTCTGCTGGTACCATATGTTAGTAGGCCTCTCTTTTATATAGCTTTCATGTATCTCACATCATAATTACTAAGAAACTCAGTTCACCGATTAAAAAGTAAAGATTATCGTAAGATTTACTGCTTTTAAACCCAGAAGCAGTTGACCCTGGAGGAAAAACGAAGTGATATATGGTGCCATTTCATTTAAACCTCATAGCCATAATTCACTGGTCTGTCCAGAAGCCAAAAGTGGAGACTGGTGTGTGTGTGTGTGTGTGTGTGTGTGTGTGGTAGGTAAGAGGAGGAGTGGATATCGCAGCTTTCATGGTCATACCTAAAGTCTTACAATGTTCACTTTTCATCTTCTTATTTCTGCTTTCTACTAATTTGAAGGTTTCACTATGCATAATGGAATGGGTTCATTGAACTGGAACCTGAGAATGCCTTGTAATGATTATGAGCTTCTCATGCTAAGGAAAATATAATAAAATAAATAAAAAGGAGAGGTTACAGTATTGGTTGGGGTGATGGATAAGATGATGTCTGGTGTCACAAAATAAGAACAGGAAGAAGTAAAACTGGAATGACATCAATGGAAAGAGGAATGTGTTTTATTAGCTCTTTAAGTGATGCATTGATTAGACATCTATTTTGTTTTATGTTCAGCTTTGCTTTTTCCTTCCTTCCTTCCTTATTTTTTTTATTATGTTATGTTAGTCACCATACAGTACAACATTAGTTTTTGATGTAGTGTTCCATGATTCATTATTTGCATATAACACCCAGTGCTCCATGTAGGGCGTGCCCTCATTAATACCCAACACCGGGCTAACCCATCCCCCTAACCCTTCCCCTCTAAAACCCTCAGTTTGTTTCCTGGAATCCATAGTCTCTCATGGTTCATCTCTCCCTCTGATTACCCCCCTCCATTTTTCTCTTCCTTTAAAATGATGTATTATATATATTTTTTGCTGAGGTATATTTTATATGCAATAAAACTCATAGGTTAAGGTTATAGTGAGATAAGTTTTGACAATTTACAGACCCATGTAACAACCACCCAAATGAAGAAATGAGATATTTCCATCATACCATAAGTTTTCTTCATGCCCCTTTTGAATAAATCCCCTGCCTCCCACCACCGCTAAGCTGATTTATATCACTATGGATTACTTTTTGGTTTTCTAGGACTTAATGTAAATGCAGTCATGCAACATAATTTCTTTGTATTTTGTTTCTTTTGTTCACATGCTCATTCCTAAAAATTATTGTTGTTTGCTATTATAAAAATATGAACTTAATCATGAGCTTACCTAGTTAAAAGAGAAGTCTTACTGATAAACTATAAGGATTGCATTGGAATTTTGGTGGAATTTGGGGAAAGGACATATTATTGGGTCTTTCTATCCAAAAATAGGCAGGTTTTCTTTTCTGGCTTTCATTAGCATTTGAAAGTTGCCTTAATATAGATAATGCCCATTACTTAAGTTTAAATATAGCTATTATTAAATTCTTGTGTATGTGTGTGTATGTGTAAATAAGCAAGAGTAGTCCCTGTCACCTTTAGACAAATCTTAATTGAAACAACAAATAAGGTAAGGAGGTTTCTGTTAATCTCAGGGGAGTCTTTAACATGATGCTTTGCAGGTGGATAAAGGCAGTTCTCTGTAAATTTAGAATTGAAAAGGTTGTTGGTTAGAAAATGTGCATTGCAGGTGAGGAGGTTTTCCTTGGGAAATCTTATCAAGAAACTAGGCTGTTACCTTTTTGATGTACATCGTTAGACAGTTGAGATGAATTTGGGAGTCCCTAACTTCAATGGCAATAAAAATACCCAGGTGTTCAGAGAAGTAATTTATCAAAAAGGAGTGAGATGTTTGACTAGTGATCCAGGATCAGTGTCAAGACAAGATATTTTAGGGACAGGCTGGTGCTAGACAAGGGGATGACAGTGGAATTCTTTGTCCATTAGCCCTTTAGCATGGTATGCATGCCCTTGGAGGAAGAACTGGTATATAACTGGGAGTATATGTGTATCTGTGAATGTCAGAGGAAAAGACAGACAACTACTTCACAAAACTATAGCTCTAGGAGCATGGGGAATTTGGCATATAGCCAATCGTAGCTGTAGAATTTTTCTACCTTCAGGGGACATATGTAAATCCAAGTTCAAAAACTGAGAGAAGAGGAAACAAGATGGAATTTCTGAATAATAATTATTTGTATAATTGAAAAAATATCTTTTATATTGAAGGTGGGCTTGTGAGAGATATTAATAGTGATTACACATGGAAGTTTCCCCTTATTTTTATTAATACTTAAGGATTTGTTAAGGAATATTTTGCTTGTATAAGTATTATAGTTTATTACTAAGAATATGCAATAAAAATTAAAATACTTATAAAAGAAGAAAAAATAAAACTTATGTTCTTACTAATTCAGATAATGGTTCTAAAATTATCAGTTGTTAATAACCTTTTAGAATTTATTCCCTCTCTATATACAGTGTTTAATAAACATGGCACTAATTTTACATTTAACATAGTGAGTTGGGTTTTTTTTTTAACCTTAGGGTATCTCAGAGATATCTCTATTTGAGTATACATAAATTGATATCTTTTTTTCTTAAAGATTTTATTTATTTGAGAGAGAGTGTGCATGTGTTTGTGTAGGAGAGGGGCAAATAGAGAAGGAGACAAACCCAAGCAGACTCCACACTGAGTACAAAGCCTGATGTCGGGCATGATCTCATGACCCTGAGATCATGACCTAAACTGAAACCAAGAGTTGGACGCTTAACCGACTGAGCTACCCAGGCGCCCCATAAATTGATATCTTTTTAACAGTTGTTTTATACTGAACTCTATGTTTGGTCCTTTTATTGGCTTAAGAAAGGTCAAAATGCTGAAGTGTTAATTAGCCAAGTAGGTTAATGTTCACTGCAGAAACTATAAGATCATAACATGGTAGTAATGTTTGAGTGTTTTTCAAAAAGACTGAGTCTATCATGGCTTTAGTTCAGTAATCAATTCTGTAATTTCACATCCAAAATCTGTTAAGACCAAAGTGTAAACATATAGTAGTCCCAACAATCAGATTTTTCTTGTCATAATTATAGATGTACTTGATCCTGTTCCCAACTAATGTTAATCTCATGTTCTGTGACTCTGATCTTGGCCCTGCCTTTTACCCATTGTACTTAGTGTATGTGTTTGGTATCCATAGTATTTGAAGCTTGGCTTTTTCTAGAAGATCCTGGCTTGACTTGATCTTTGAATCAAGGTTTCATGTATGGTGGTTAGAATATGCATCACTGACAATTTGCTATTGAGAAATTTCTACTGGACTAGTACTTACATCCCCATAGGGAGGGTGGAAGAGATTCAGATTTTATATGAAGCCCTATACAATTCACAGGTGTACAGTGAAGCTGAATTTAGGGCTTTAAAAACAAGGATTAATAAAAGGTGCTTTAATGTGTTAAAAGTAATAAGACTTTCTAAGAAAAGGCTTATTGAATGGGTGATTTTTGCTTAAAGATATCAGTAAAAATATTGTTATTGGGATCAATAGATATATAAAATTAGGTGAGGTTTTGGCAAGATGATTTTTCTGGAGCAAATTAAATTACTGTGGTTTTTCTGTTAAAGCTTCTTTGAAGAGTTGAATCTTGACCTGTATTTTAATGCCAAAGAGATGGGTCTAGGTGATAGTTCCTTCTATGGAAGAAGTATGGCATGTATGATGAAATTAAGACTTGCATGTGTATTAACCTGTACTGATTTTTTTCTTTTTTTTTCTCTTTTATTATTATGTTCAGTTAGCCAACATAGAGTACATTCTTAGTTTTTGATGTAGTGTTCAATGATTTCTTAAAAAGAGAAAGGCTGAGCAAAGACTTGGAGAAGGGAGGAAGAGCCAAGGCTGAGATCAATTTAGAAGTAGAAATAAATGGTATATATGCTTTTGTTGTCATAATAAATCTTTGTGAGTTTTTGCATTACCTCACAATGCTGAAATACTGTGTTTGTATGACGCTTGCCATACATGTTTATTTCTGTGTGAAATCATCATTTTTTAAAACTCCTTAAGGACTTAGAACAGAGAGACTTATAGGACTGTGTTATACAATTTAAAGATCATCATGTTCAAATGTGCTGCTAAGCCACAAATAAAATGTTTTCTTCAAAGTAATCCATCACTAAATAAACCTCCATGTAAATAATTCCTAGTCATCTTTGAGAGTTCTTCATCAGTAGCTATAATAAGTTGTATCTATAATTTGCATGTTGAGAATATTTACGGGCCTTCTTGACTTGGTATGTTGCCCAATATATACAGCTAGACTTAAGTAAAATCTCATTTTGAAATATTTTCTAATTTTTCTTCTAAAGGCAGAAGATTAGTAAGTAGTTAACTATACATATATTTATATATATTAAAACCAACTAAATTCATATGGCTTAGATTAAATCAAGTGCTGCTTTCTATCCAGCAAGTCTGATTTCTTTTCAAGATTTAGTACTAGACTTGACACTTCACCTGTAGATGCTAAAAATTGAGGAGAAATGCTATTTGGAGGAGTATGCTATTTGATCTCTTTACTCTTAAAGTCTATTCTAGATATTTTTCTTTATTGTCAAGAAAGACTAAGGGCGGGGCACCTGGGTGGCTCAGTCATTAAGCGTCTGCCTTCGGCTCAGGTCATGATCTCAGGGTCCTGGGATCGAGCCCCACATCGGGCTCCCTGATAGGTGGGAAGTCTGCTTCTCCCTCTCCCATTCTCCCTGCTTGTTTCTCTCTCTCGCTGTGTCTCTCTCTGTCAAATAAATAAAATCCTTAAAAAAAAAAAAAAGAAGAAGAAGAAGACTAGAGGGGATTTATACTGCTTTTGTGGATAATGACATGTCAGATGTACCTAATACTTTCAAAAAACATGTTTATGCAAAATTTGGAAAAAAAATAAAATGACATTTTTTTTGTTATAAGCACTTAGGTTATAAAGTCTTCAACATCTCCATCAATAAGAAGTAAATAGATAGTTTAAAACTCTAGCATATTTTTTTTAAAGCACACCAACATTTTTAAAGTATAGGTGAATGTTCTCCAAGGAAAAACAGATAAACCAGCAAATATGAATATGATCTCTAACCTGTTTCTGACATACTGTATTCATGAAAAATCTTCTGAAACTGTATCAGAATCTGGCCAACTCTTCAGAACTTGCCCATCTTCATTAAGACGCCGTAGGCCATTCTGGACAATCTTTTTGTCTGAATACTCCCATATCAGATGATCTAATCAAGAAATATAGGAATTCAGCATGTATGAAGTTCTTAGGTTTTTACAAGTATATCGTATATATCATAGATCTGACTGACTCTACCAACTGCAGTTTTTTTTTTTTTTAAGATTTTATTTATTTATTTGACACAGAGCACGAGCACAAGCAGGGGGAGCATCAAGCAGAGAGAGAGGGAGAAAGAAGCAAGCTCCCAGAGGAGAAGGGAGCCCGATGTGGAACTCTATCCCAGGACCCTGGGATCATAACCTGAGCCAAAGGCAAGCGCTTAACCAACTGAGTCACCCAGGCACCCCTATCAACTGCAGTTCTTAAGAGAACTTTGAGCCCAAGCAGTTCTGAAAGACTCCTTGCCACTGTTGCTGATGAGGGCACATCCTTACTTATTTGATATTTTCCTGAAAAACTTGGGACCAAAGCAAAGAAAAGCATCAATTTTTAGCAGACGCAGGAATGACAGATTCTGAATGTAGACAGAAAATTAGTCTTTTTTTTTAAATCTCTTTGATCTGTTGATTCAAAACTAATTGAACTAGCATTTCTTTTGTGAAATATATATGATAACTAATAGTTATCTATGTCTGTCTGTCTGTCTGTAGGTAGGTAGGTAGGTAGGTACTTGCCTACCTACCTACCAGGAAAAGCTTACATCCACATAGAAATATTTTCTTAAACGGAAAGGCTGCTGTCAACATTTTAGGTCTTCAACATTTTATCATTGCCTAAATACAGAAGAGCTCTCTCTTATTACACCTTCATTTAACTGACTTCTAAGATTAACCAGTATGGTTCATACTGATGGGTATCTTTTATGTATATTCAGGGTTAGTTAGCTGTACTCTAGAGCGTATCACTTACCTTTTTTCTGAACAGTTAGACTGCCTATTAATGTATTATTGAAAGTATTGTGCTTTTTTAAAAACTTGATTAGGCCATTTATACTTTTTATAACAAGTTATTGTAACTAGTCAAATATTACATACCTGGGAAAGAAAACTGTTGCTTTTATAAAAACCAATTTAAATGCTTTGGGAAAATCTGTCAATTATCTGCAGGCAAAGAGGTGTGCATGAGACACATGTAAAATATAAGATTAATATAAAAAAGTCTAGGATAGTTTATGCATATTACTTTGTGAACAACTTCAACTAAAACTGGACATTGTAAGCTATCCGTAACAGTGGTTTATGAGTGAGAGACTGCATGTTACTTCAATGAACACACACACAAATTTTTGATAATTGGTTTTGATTTTACTAGATAAAAAGAAGTATCTATAAGTATATTGAATTCTTTTTTTATCAAAGAAATGAGATAACATTATAAGAGACCCAAACTGATGTTTTAAAATACATAAAGGAACTCAAAATAGACTGATATAAAATAATTTAGCCAGCCTGTCTTTCATTCTTTAATCTATAGTTCTCTCTTCCCTTCCTTTTTTTACTGTTCCTTATATTTTTCTTTGTTTTCCTTTCTCTTCTCCTCTCTTGTTCTCTCTACATAAGCTCATTCTGTTTCAAATTTCTCAAAGTGCTTGTTTAGAGCACTTCTATTTGCATCATATGTTTAGATGTTATGTAAAATTAAATTGTGATTCCAAATATAGCATTTCCAGTTCTCTGCAGTATTTTAAGAATAGCCCTTGGCACATACAAATATCCCTGTTACAAATTAAAAATAATAGAGGTGGGGCACCTGGGTGGCTCAGTCGTTAAGCGTCTGCCTTCGGCTCAGGTCATGATCCCAGGGTCCTGGGATCGAGTCCCATATCGGGTTCCTTGCTCAGCGGGGAGCCTGCTTCTCCCTCTGCCTGCCTCTCTCCCTGCTTGTGCTCGCTCTCTGACAAATAAATAAATAAAATCTTAAAAAAAAAAAAATTAGGAATATAAACTCCATCGGGGCCGGATTTGGTCTTTTTGTTGTTGTTTTCTCAGTGATTTAATCCAAGTGCCTTGAATAATGTCTAGCAAATAGTAACATTCATTAAATGATTTATTATTAATAAATTATATAAATAAATTAATAAATGAATGGTGAAATTCATCTTTATCAAGGATCTGGTACCTAGCCTGACAAATAGATTTTCTATATATTTTTTTCTCTCTCTTTTAGAAATTTTGGCAAAGATAACATTGTTAAAATGTCAATGTTGTAACATTAAACAAAAACACTATTATTTTTTTCTAAAACCTAGCCCTTACAAAGAGCAATGGTAACCAAGTTTTACTCTCGTATACTTTCTAAAGAAGGACAAAAATTTACCATAGCAATGAATGAAGAGAAAATTAACCAAAATATCAAGCATAATCTACCTTGATCTGTATTATAGTTAAGTCAAAATGAGAGAGGATCTTTAAAATGATTTTGGAAACTCTAAAAATATTTGTTTAGTACTTCCTCCTTGATAAATGCCAGCTAGACTTAAATTTAAACAAACCAGGAGCAAAAGAAAAAGAAAAAAAAAAAGAGGTAAGATTAGCTGAAATTGAACTGCCTGCCAGCAGCCAGCCAGGGTAGGGAAAAAAAAAAAAAAAAAAAAACACAACTAACTGCAAAAACCACATCTCAGGAAACACTTCCAAATGTGATTGAGGGTGCAGTCTGGTGGTTTGTGCAGCAATGTAGAACAGAAAGTCCATCAGGAAATCAGAAAAAGAGACGTGACCATGAGCCAGTGACCAGTGAGAGTATAGCCCAAGGACAACCAGCCTGACTCTAATGTTTTCAAGACATTTGAGGAGATCGGCCTTTCATGGAGCAAAGCTTTAGTGATGTACGGAGTCTCTTTAGTTTTAGAGGTTTTTCTTCCTTATAAGGATGCCATTCATCTCTTCTTTCACATTAGCAGCAGACTATCTCTAATATTCTATCTGCTTCAATATTCTATCTAAAAGCAGATGGAATATTAGAGAGGCCTACCTGTGTCCAGATGCTAATTTTTCCTCCAGGAGTAACATCTTATCTTGGGCGTGTACTTCGCAAAAACACTCCTAATAAGGATTCTAAACTAAGTATAATCCTTATCAGTTCAAACCTTATTCTAATCTTTTCTATTTCATGTTGTAATTCAAAATCATTACATCCATTTATCTGCAAATAATATTTACAGCATCATTAATGTCATTATCCATCTGGGTAGTTTAGAATATATCTATTCTTAGAATTCACAGAGGCTAAGAATTTGTTTGAGAGAGAAGAGTTGGATAAACAGCAATTTTTTTTAAAGATTTTATTTATTTATTTGAGAGAGACACGAGAGAGGGAACACAAGCAGGGGGAGCGGGAGAGGGAGAAGCAGGCTTCCCACCGAGCAGGGAGCCCGATGCGGGGCTCTATCCCGGGACCCTGGGATCATGACCTGAGCTGAAGGCAGATGCTTAACGACTGAGCCACCCAGGTGCCCTGATAAACAGCAGTTTGAAAGGAATATGTGTGTATGCTTGTGTATATATCTCAGAGATAAGGATGAATGGCCCCAAATCTTGCCAACAAAAGCATGCACCAAAGTAGCAACATGATCAAAGTAGTACACATAACCACTGACTTGGCTTTGTGACATTTTCCAAGTCTAATTACAAAACAAAAAAATGGAATAAAATAATAAAGTAAGAAATATTTATTCCCTAATATACATGGAACTACTAATCTAATTATGTAAAAAATGTTCTCTCCTTAAAACCATAAGCTGTTTGACACCAGGGACCCTACAAAGAGTGTTCTGTAATGCCAAGTATAGGTCTCATGTAAAGATGAATAAAGACCTAAATGGCAAATGTTATTATTGTTTATTTGGTTATTGTTGTACATTAGCCTACCTACAGAATTTTTTTTTTGTTCTGAAATCACACACACCCCAAATATTTCCTTATGTCTAAGAAATCATTGTTTAAGGAACTGGACGATAGATAAATTTAGATGCACACATATCTTTATCTATATACATTCAATGAGCCCTATCCCCAATTGATTAATAATCAAATAACAAAAATATCCCAATAACAAGTGACCAGATAAAGGCTGTGATGCTCAAATATATATATATGAAACCAAATGATCCATTTCTCAAGGAGAAAATGTTTAACCATGCTAGAGTTACCTCTATTTTGTCCAAAATAATGCGCTTTTGGCAGAACATATTTCTACACACACATACACAAAATGAGTTGATAAGGATATTTGTCTTCATTCTTTTTTAGAAATAATTTTTCCACATTTATAAAATATGAGTTTCCAAACGCTAAGTTAAGTATCAGGCAAAGAGACCAGCTAATCACAATATACATCTAAATAAACTGAGGCAAATCAAATATAAGTGATTTGTCGGAGTTAATCTATAGCAGGACTATAATTATAACTCCGTCCTTAAAGCAGTGTCTGTTCCTTGGCCCATTGTACATTCCAGTGAGCCTTGCAGATTCAGGAATGGAGAAGAAAATTGTTTATTTAGTTAGAAATGTGAGTGTGATTTTGAAGAAAAGGAATTCAAAATTTCAGAATTTTTTTTTCTTCTCCAAATATCTTAAATCCTTTGTAAGTCCTCAGTTGTTAGTTTGTGGTTAAATAAAACATAATTATCTGATAAATCTTTGTAGTGTGGTCTGATTTTTCCTGTAGCAAATCCAACAACCCAAATCAAACTAACACATTTTCTGGCTTCCTCCTGCTGAAAGAAATCATAAGAAAGTGAGCCAAACTTTCTGTCCTGGGGCAGACTTTTTAAGAGCTCAAGTTTTGGTTTGTTAGATAAGGAAGAGAATAAAACTCTCTTGGCATCTTTACAGGTTTAAAGCTGCAAGACAAGATGTTCAATTTCTTAAAGCAGGTAACATGGGACTACTTATCTGTCCTCCTATCTATTTTATCTCACAGCTATCAATCTGATAACAGGTCCATTGCAGGTGCCTAGTTGCTAGGGCAGTGGCTTGTAGGCAGTAAAGATACCTGATGCCTGGCAGGTAGGAGTCGAAATACCCACTAGGTCCCAGGTCTGTAACTTAATCCTACAAAGTGATATTTTACTTCCATGCCATGGTGCCAAGGAAAGTCTTGAAAAAGACAATGTACAGTGAAAGTCATCAACATCTTAAACACTTAAGTAGGAACTGGACTGACAAGTGGGGAGTCTCCTACTCAAGAAACACGCCAGGTTCCTTAAAAATGGAAAATCAAAGCTGGAGATTCACTTTGAAAATATGAATGCAGTGGGGAAAACAGTTGGACCGTGACCAATACTTTTCTAAGTCCAAACGCTTAAGAACAATATAAGTTATAGATAAGTACTCCCTGTTTTCAAGACAGGTCAGAATTTCCAGCTGAGAGGTTAGCAATCTCCTTCTCCGGCAGTCACTCAAAATGCAGACATCAGTCGGACAGGCATAGTGAAGTGCCAGTTTATGGAGTTGGGGAATAGAGTTAAGTGACCTAGGTGGTTACTTTCAGTCTTCAGATTCTAAAAGTAAAAGCACCCCAAAGTCAGCTCAAAGGAAACTTAGTTATAAATAAATAACAGCATTTGGAAATGGAAGACTACCTCCTCCCCAAGCCCATACTGATTTTATTATTTTCTTTGGTTTCTGATAGTTTTTAATGCTTATCCTAATGTTTATAAATTTTCAGAGACTGGGCAGCCTATTATTCTGGGTTAAAAGAAAAAATTAAGATTTTGTGGGTTCTTTGTTCATCCATAGATTAGCCTCATGGCCTTGGGCAAGGTGCTACATTTCTTTAACGCTGAATGACGGAATTAATAACTGGAGGTGTTAAAAACTAAGAGTCAATGACGAAAATTACTTGTTCTGAATACCTCAAATTCCTTGAACCTGTGTTTGTCGACAGACCTCCCCTTCCTTCTGAGTTCAAATAAGAATCTTTCAGTATATAAGATAAGTCAACAAAATTCACTGCCTAAAATTGTAAAGGAATGTTTAGGTTGAAGTTAAAATTCTCACTGAGAAATATAAAAACTATTTAAGACCCCTTCCCTCCTAATTTATACCAAAACTCATAGTAACTTCTGATTTTATAACTGAACAGTAATTAAATATGAGTTTGTGGAGACTGCTGTTTTCTTGCATTTGTTCCTTTTTTTTTTTCTTTAAGAGTCAAAACCACTGTTAATAGTTTCATTGAAATAATTCTCTGGGTATATTTGCTAAAAAATATTTTTGTTGTTTAGTTTTTACACCAAGGGTCAAGTGATCATAATCTCAAAAATTCAGAGGGATTAATACAATCATAGGATTTATTTCCTATTATCAAGAACCTGCATATAAACCTCTGAAAACTGAAATGATGTACAGCGGGTCATGGAAATGGGTAGGTGGAGAGAGGTGGGAATGTGATCCCTACAGCACTGATCTGGAACAACTTTGTCAAAAACAATCTGTGGTTCAACTTTTCCATCTTTATTTCATGCTCTCCACTTACATCTTTTGTATAATATCATCTATGTATTACACATATTCTCCCTAATTATAATAAACATAATTTACTTTTTCTCATTCTCAGGAATTGAAAAAAAAAAAGAAAATCTCTACTTGTAGTTATTAGAAATTTAAAACCATAGAACTACAGATATAGTTCTTTTTGTAAAGAAAAACAAAATTCCCTAATCATCAAGCATCTCACTGATCTTCACTAGTCACTATTTTAAAAAAAAACATTAAAGATAGCTCATACCATTTGGTGCATTTCCAACATAAAAACTTTTTTTTAAATTGTTTTGTTTAGTATATGCCTGAAGAATAAGAAGGACAGTAGGATTAAGGAAAAACTCCTTTCCTTGAAAGCGTATTTAGATTTAAAATATCAGAGTTTGAAAGTTGACCTTTGTGAGCTCTTCTGTCCTCCGATCTGGCCCTGGTGTGCAGACTAACCTGCCCTCTCTCAAGGAGGTGCACAACTTGTCCTTCTGTACATGCAGCAGGAGGGGTGCTAGTTCTCCCACATCCCCACGTCATTTGTGCCCTTCTTCCATTCACCTATTGGTAGAACTGTACTTGCATCCGCCATACAACCTTTTTGCTTTAATAAGGAAGTCCTTTGGTAATTTAAGAGTCTGTTTCACATTATATGTTAAAAAAAAAAAAAAAAGAAGAAGATAGTAGGAAGGGAAAAATGAAGGGGGAGGATCGGAGGGGAGACAAACCATGAAAGACTATGGACTCTGAAAAACAAACTGAGGGTTCTAGAGGGGAGGGGGGGTGGGGGGATGGGTTAGCCCTGTGATGGGTATTAAAGAGGGCATGCTCTGCATGGAGCACTGGGTGTTATACGCAAACAATGAATCGTGGAACACTACATCAAAAACTAATGATGTAATGTATGGTGATTAACATAACATAATAAAATTAAATTAAAAAAAAAGAGTTCTGTTTTTCCTATCATGTCCGATGCTTATCCCAGAACATAGATTCCAACCTTTGCTGACCTATACTTGAAATACTGCTTCACTTAAGAGTTAACAGCAATGAAGTCTACTCTTCCAGAATATGAATGTTGCATATGGCAGTAATTTGCTTTGTGTGGCCATGTGGTGGGGAGAAGATTCACTCCTCCACTGCCATGTCATTTTGCCTACTATGTATTAGACTCTTCCATAATTATCCATCTAGTAAGTATGCACCTGAAATGATAGATGGTAAGAACAGAATCAAGGATCTGTGCAGTCTTGATCAAATTGCTTAAATCTCTGGTCCTGTCTTGACATTTTTTTAAATATTTATTTATTTATTTATTTTAGAGAGAGAGAAAGAGAGCAAGAAAGAGCATGTGAGCAGGGAGAGGGGCAAAGGGAGAGGGAGAATCCTTAAGCAGACTCCCCATTGAGCGTGGAGCCTGATGCAGGGCTTAATCCCAGGACCCTGAGATCATGACCTGAGCTGAAACCAAGAGCTGGAGGCTTAACCTGAACCACCAGTCCCCCCGCCCCCCCGTCTTCTAATTTTTAAGATGAGCAGTTTGTATTAGGTAATTCCTAAGGTCTCTTTCAGTTATATAATGTCATGGGTTTCATAGCATTTTGGTGGCATTTGTATCAGTGTTGATCGTGGGGGTGTTTTCTCCTCTTCTTCTTCCTCCTTTCTTTCCAACTTTTTTCCTCTTCTTGTTCCTTTAATGCTCATAACCATGTATAATGTTTATGTACATTCGTACTACTTAGCAGCACTGACAGTTACATGTATTATTATCTTTGCATTCAAAACCGCTCATGGATAACAAGTCTTTATAACAAGAATGTATTATGTCCCTAATGTTACTTCAACAATCCTTACTATAGTTGACCATGATCTATATGTTGTTTCCACTTTCCTTTAATAAAGACTCAAACTTTTCAAAGAGGCCCTGGCTCACATCCTCCAACCACAGAAAGCTTAAGACTGCAGCTGCAGTGCTCTGAACTTGGCCTTTGAGGCCATGCTTCCCACCAGCCAACAATGGTCCCAAAGCAGGACTGTCCCTCAAAGACACAGACTCCCCTGAGGACTTTGGCTGAAGGGCTCCCAGATGGCCTCACTGAACCTTCCTTACACTACATTGTTGGTTTCCACCCAACCTCTCTCTCCTTCTCTTTCACTCAGAGTTAGACCAACAGTGTGGTCTTAAAACTATCCCAGACATGCCCTACTCCCTCTCCATTTTCTCCCACACAGGGGCTCCTCTAATAATATCCTTGCACATTTAATCCCATTTTGACATCTACTTTTCAACAGTGCCAGACCAGAGATGCACAAATATGCCAATATTTACAAGCTAAAATAAAGAATTCAAAGAACCATAATCTTCAGATGTGTTGAAATCAAATAAAAAGATGAAGTGATTAACAAATAGCAAAAAAGGGCTTATCATGTTCATAGTTCCAAATGTCCTCATTGTCTTTCTTCACAAAGGAGGCATTCAACATTTCATTCAATCCTACTCCAAGTCCCAAGCTGTCCTTGGCACAATCAATGCACCATCTCATCTAATGCTCCTATCTGCATCTTTTTTACAGATAAGGAACACTGAAACTCAGAAAGACTGATGCTGAACATAAGACAGAATGGTCACGTGGAATGTGGATCTAAGTTGGAAATCTATTCTTAGTCCTTCCTTCCATACTCCATTTGATATGGTGCTAGATTGCAAGATCAAGGCAATGTAATAGCTGCCACATTTTTCTTATTGTTCTTGTTTTTATATAGATTGCCCTAATTCATAGCTGCTTATCAAAAACACATCACACTAATTGTAATGAGTGCATTCATGTCAAAACCAGTTAATTATAGTATGCCACAGGGACTCACCCTAACCTCCATGAATGAGTATTTTTGTTTAGATATGAAAAAGACATGTTTGTCAGATCTGCAGAAGGCAATAGAGGGTTGCTAATATGGAGGATTACACATTTTGAATGCAAACTGTACTTGACAGAATGAACTGAACTGCAAACAGTAAGATAAAGTGTTACAGACAAAACCATGTGGCCCTGATTTTCAGTTCAAAAGATAATTTTCTAAGTACAGGATGTAACTGCTCAAAGATGAGACCATTTTTCTTTTGAACGTAATATAAGGCTGGAATTGTGGAATGACAGGAGTTCATGTAAAGGTCCAAGATTTTATATGACCACAAACTTGATATGAGCCAAGAGTGTTACTCTGTTGCTAAAAAAGAACATCTAATTTTGCACTCTACTAATTTACATACTGCATTGTCAAAGAACATTAAACACATGGATCTGGAAGACAGTCCCTGGGTCTGGCCATCAACTTTAGGGGGAGTCTCCATGAACTCCAACAGTATGGAAATCATGCTGAAACAATGTCCTGGATTAGGGTTTACTTATCTATGCGTTTAATAAATGTTGAAGTGTATACTATGAAACAGACATGTGCTTGATAAATGGGATGAAAAAGGGATTCTTGCACTCAAGGAATTCCAAGCCAAAAGCTGATGATCTGAATAACCTAAAGGAAAATTTAAAGGAAAAATGCAAGTTGCCTTAAAATACCTGAAGATATTTTGATAGGCAAGGTTTACTTGTTCAGGCCTGATTCCACTTAGGTAGTTGTCAGAAAAGAGAAGTTGGCCTGCAAAGCTATGTGGGAAATAGTTACGTTCCTGGTACTGAAGATAATCATCCTTCTTAGTCAAGGATTCCCAGCCCCCTGATGAAGAACAGTGATGTGACAAAGCTATCTGTAATCTTGGGCCTGAAACACAACAACCATTGCCCCAGGGAATGAGTAGTACCTACTGTCCCCTAGGATCCAGCAGGAAAGGACTAATTGTTATTATATCCCAGTCCCTGAACACACCTGGGAAGGAATGAAGACTTGTCAAAGTCATCCTCCTAGAATTTGACATTCAACCCTGCTGGATGCTTATGCTGCCCCAGAGTTGGACAGGCAGTGTAGAACTCACATACTTCTTAACCCATCTATATTGCTTCTTTCCTAAGAATTCTGCTTCAACAGGTCTGCTGGGCTATTTGACTTTCTTTGACTAATACACACATTAGAATACATTGTATAGTATGTTAGGTACACAAATGTTTGAGTACAATAACTAGGAACTACACTCTAACCAGTGGGTGGAAGGTGCATCCAACAAAATTTCAATGGAGTAAGAAAGAATGTTATAAAATTAGAGATAATAGAACATGAAATGGAAGTTTTCATTTTTTGGTTTTGGGGGGCTTTTTCTGAGGTTAGAATGTTTCAGTCATCAGAGTCTTCAAAGAGAGCTGACGATGGCATCAATTAAGTATATTATTGAGTTTATTTTCTCATCAGGTGATTCCTGTGTTGAGTGGAAAATGTTTTTGGGGGTTTTTTTGGTTTTTCAGTTTTTGGGTTTGCTTTTTTTGTTGTTTTTTTTTTTTTCATTTTTGTTTTGTTTTGTTTTTTGGGGTTTGGGGTCAGTCTCTAAATCCCCTTTTAATTTGAAAATTCTGTTGTTCTCTGGCTTTGAATGGGCAATACAAACCTGCACCCAAGCAGTTGTCTCATGGGACTGATTAAATGCAGGTAGTTGGTCTATATTCTCAATGGCAGTATTCTTACTATATTTGCACATTTCCATTACCCTCTCCACCCCTTATTTCTTAATGATACAAGAGTAATTTCGTGCTTCAATTATACTCCCTTTACTACTTCTACATTATTTTTAAAAGGATGTTTTAAATGTTTATTTTTTATTTACCTGAATTTTGTGTTTTTTTATTTTATTTTTATTTATTTATTTATCTTTTTAAATTTTAGAATACATATCAAGTTTAGTAAAGGGCTAAATTTTATACAAATGTGTGAGGGAGTTTCCTTGAAAGTATGACTGAAACCTATCACTTTTTGTTCACAGTATACTTACTAATACCATAAAATGAGAAGACTGTCTATTGTGGAAATGTTGTAAAAGGTGTTATTTGAGGTCTTGAAAAATTCCCAAAAAAGGATCTTATTTTTATACTCCCTTGAAAGATAATATATGCTGGCAGCCTTGAACATTATAACTAAACTTGGCATTCACAACATATAGCTTACTCCGATGCCAGAATTTCACTCTACATAAAGGCTCTACTTAATCAGCTTCATTAGTTATTTCCTTTCTCATAACGCACCAAACAATGTAGTTAAATCAGTAAAGCCAAAACCCAAATGTTCAAACTATCTTGAGTAGGGATTGTAAAAATACTGTGCCCAAATGATGAAGAGTTATAAATGGCTAATTCCTAAAGAGAGAAAGTTATGGTCCCTATGAGACAAATAACTAATCAAATTTATGTGAAAAATGAGGAGAATTAAAACATACCATCATATCTGATCCCAGAGATTTTCCATTTATTTGACCTTTCCATGTTGGAGGTGTCTCCACTTTGATTTGCATCTCATGAAGGTTTTAAGGAAGTTATGTAACATGCAAGATAATTTTTACATCTATTTTTCCTCAGTTGTTTTACAAGTAATTCAACTTCTTGAAGCTCTAGAATGGAAATTTAACTTTTTTTCTTCAAATAAACCAATATAAACATTTTTGGATATTTACTCCTCTATTATTATTTTTTTTTAAGATTTTATTTATTTATTTGACAGAGAGAGACACAGCGAGAGAGGGAACACAAGCAGGTGGAGTGGGAGAGGGAGAAGCAGGCTTCCCGCCGAGCAGGGAGATCTCATAGGGCCTCATAAACACTTGTGAGAATGTTGGTTGTGATTCTAAATAAAAAGGGGTGATGGTATTGCAGGAATTTGAAGAGTAGAATAAAATGATGCAACATATGACCTGGAACAATGTGTCTGACTTCTTTTTTGAGAAGACTCTACAGTATTAATTGAGCAAAGAAGGACATTTATGATAATGATAGCTCAGATAAGTGAGGTGGGTATACACAGTTGAATTCTGGTGAATTCTGGATGTTTTGTGAAAGCAAAGACAGGAACATTCTCCGATAGATTGGATATTGGCATGGAAGAAAAAAATTAAGTATGTTAAGTTGTAAGGCTCCTTAGGATCACCAAAGGACTGTAGATTGAGAAGAGGACCAAGATTAAGTTCATGGATATTTATTATTAAAGGGTCAAGAAAAAGTGAACAGCATGGAAGACTCAAATAACAAGATCGTAAGAGAAAGTGGAGACCTGGAAACCAAGAGAGGAAAAGAACCATCAAATCAGCAATAGTTATCAACTGTTTTAAATGAATCTATTAATCAACCAGGGTTCAGGCAGAGAAGTAGAACCACTGTGAGTATTGTAGAATGAGGAATTTATCAATTACGCAGTTGCAGGAGGAGCTAAGGAAGTAAGATCCAAAAAGGGGATTTAAGTGATCAAGGAGACATGACTAACCAGCCCTCCTGAAGCTCTGGTGTGACGGACAGTTTGGAGTTTGCAGGGCTATATCTAGGAAGCCAGGTAATCCCAGCTGTCAGAGTGAAACTGGAACTGAGAGTTTGTAGAGAAGTCTGTGGAAGGCTATTGACTCTGCATTTGGTGGCAGGCTTGGCTTGCTGTGGGTTAGCAGAGCTGGTAGTTGGAAAGAAAAGCTGCCAGGAGGGAGGGAGGACAAGGAGAAACCCGCAAGGACTTGTGTCTATTTCTTAGCACAATTAGTTGCTACAATCTTTAGGAAGTAATGAGTGATTCTTAAATTCTGTGATTCAATCTTGTGAAGATTTCCTTTTTGGCCAAATCTAACTCATAACCATAAAGGGAAAGAGATTCCAGAAAATGTAGTTAGAGCTTTGTTATGTTGACACGGTAAGAAACTATCACAGTCCCCCACTTTTCAACTCAAGAACCATATACACCAGTTTAAATCATATTTAATTTTCACATGAATACATCATCAACATATTGTATCAGCCTAACCTAATACAACCATCCCTCATGCAACTGAAAACATACTATCCTATTCTCCAAACAGAGATACAAAGTCCACATAGCACAATATCTGTATTTGGGTAATGGTCTAATATCTTTTAGCGAAGCCATCTTTCCCCCATTGATACTCATCAATTTACATATTGAGATATACTTTTATTATATTAATATATCACATATCTTAAATATTAAGAGAATAGGGGATGGGGAAAAGAAGAAAATCAATAATATGCAAGTATATTCATATCATTGTAAGGAAAAAAGACTCATAATTATGTTGGTTTTATTTCTGTATGTGGTCACCTGGTGATAGCTGTGATTTTTATTTTCCTTCTTTCTCTATACGTTCCATTTTCCTTTGCCCTCTGAAAGAACACTGGTGTGCTTCCTTGCCTAATGGGGTGACCCAAGCCTTTATTCCTGAAGAATCTATTGATTAACAATCTTGCCTGTATTGGGATATTGTATTTTTTTTTTCATTAAATTTTACCATGGGGGCCTGGGTGGCTCAGTGGGTTAAGTGTCTGCCTTCGGCTCAGGTCATGATCCCGGGATCCTGGGATGGAGTCTGAATCATGCTCCCTGCTCAGCAGGGAACCTCCTCCTCCCTCTCTCTCTGATCCCCAGAATCAGCTCACGCATCCTGAATGTGGGAGAAATAGCACTACCTATTGATTGTTGCTGCAGATGACATACCAGATTCTAGAGAACATTACTCTGTCTTGTGATAGCAAGACAGTCCTCAAATGCCATAGGGTTTCAGGGAAACTAGGCAAAATCTTGCTCTTCTTTTGGTGTCTATGATGACTTCTGGCAGCTCACACTTAGAACCTGATATACTGGGGCTTTTTGGGACGTGAATCTGGTTGTAGGTCAAGAGCAATGCAGATGGATGGAAACAGGTCCTCAGAAGGATCAGCATTCCCCTAAGAGGAAACTGTCTAAGGCAGGACATACAGATTCTTCAAGGAGAGGATGGTTGACTTCTGCTGGCAAAAGAAGGTGAATAGAATTTAGGGGTTTAAGATCTCTAGCTTCACTTAAATCTGTACTCATGTTATCATATCAAATTTTAGGGCCCCCCTGCTTCTCAATAAAAGACAGTGTAATATTGAGAATTCAAAATACATAGTAATTTTGCTACCCACAGAATGAGACTTGGGTTTGGTTTTAAGAAATTTCTGCTTTGAGGCTCTAGGAGATAAGGCGTTTTTCTTTCCTCTTTCTTGAAATCTTTATAGTTCTTCACTCGTATCTTTAACTGGAAATTTAAAGGTGTGAGTTTATAATTTTCAGTTTCTAAGTTCTCAGGCACACTTAGAAGCAAGCAGCCAACCAAACTCAATTCCTGTTTTCTCTAAATATTCTATGGCAGCAATTTTCTCAGCCACCCAAAGCCTTGATTCTCTGGGCATTTGATTACAGGTGTTTATAGATGACAATTTAAGTAATTGTCAATACATGCTGCAGACTATCCCATTGTTACTTTGCCACTGTCAAAAGGGTCATTTATGCCTCAAGTCTAAGCAGATCAGATAACTAATTCTACACCTTTATCCTTAAGATCACATCAACTAATAATCTGTTTGCCATAAAGTAATATTTCCAACTATATTTTGGTAGAAGACTTCAGACATGGATAATACTACTTTTTCAGGGGTTCACCTAGGCCTTAAATTTATCTTGAGGCAAAGAAAATTAACTATTATACATATATATGTGTGTGTGTGTGTATATGTTTATATATATATTATATATTTTGTATTTTATGTAATATATACATATTGTATTTTTATAAATATTTAACATACTTAAATTTTGAATTTTTTGAACTGGGCAACATTGATATACTCAGTTTTAGTTTTATCATAGGACAAATGAAGAGATCTTATTCAAATAATTTCAATTTTAATACAATTTTACTTAAAAATATTTAAAAAATACTGTATGAAATATGCACAACACCATAGTATAAAAAAAGAAAATGCTCTGGTAATCCCTGCAGTTAGCATTTTTGCATATTTCCTTCTACTCATTTTGATATATTGCACATATTTTTTCATTTATGTTACTTGAGCAGCACATTTTATAGTTATTGTCCTTTTTTTTTTTTTTTCTTTTTTATGGCTTCTACCATAAGCATTATCCCACATCAGTAACGGGGTTTTTTTCTGGGTTTTTTGTTTTGTTCTGTGGATTTTTTTTATTTTTTTTATTTTTGGTATAGCATTATGCTATTGCATCAAATAGATGTACTATATTTATTTAACCATTCCTTTAGTATTAGTTGTACAGTACAAAAGCCGGTACCCTTTTGACTGCAATCATCAGCAAACAACCTAAACTAGCTGAAATCAAAACAATTTTTTGGCTGAGCTAACTAAGAACATGTGATGTAGTTACTCATGATTTAGCAACTTAAATTCAAATGTCCTTTTTAATGACTGCCAACATACTTAAAATAGGATAAAATGGAAAAGCCTGCAATCAACACTCCCATTTTGGTAAAAAGAAGCAGAGAGAGAGCCCCCAGTGATCACTTGTCCAAATCTTGTAACATATCCTGCAGAGCAGTAAGTATCAGCCCTTCTCTGGGAGTGGAATGAGTTCCACGCCCAGATGATCTTGTTCTCCTTTCTAGAAAGTTCTCCCATTGTTTATACTGCATGGTCACATCTGAAGGGCCTCTTTCTGGAAAATGCTATCTTTATTGCTCAAGTGCTCAGGATATGGGTTTGTCAGTCCAGAGGCTGAGGAATGGGTAGAGCTGTGCCGGTCTGAAGGCCTTCTTTAGTTTCTCAGGAAAAATACCTCCCTCCAAAGATTAGAAAATGCCAACTTTCTTGCCTTGTGGTCAACTTCCAAAGGCAAAGATCACTGAGAAATCAAAGCTCATTCATAAAGACTTTGGCCTGAGAATTCCCATATCTTACGGAAAATCTTTTGGTGCTCTGTGCATCCCCCTCATCCTCTGCTAATGGCTTAGGTCTTTTTCTCAACAAATTCTGAATAGCCAGGAAGAAGATGGAGAACAAATCAGCTCTTGCCCAAAAGTTATGATTCCAGTGGATAATGTCTAACAGCGGGAGCAGTGGCTACCTCTGTCTGGCTGAGAGGTTTGGCAGGCATTGCTTGGAGGAGGAATCTGAGGGTGGGCATCATCTCACAGGTCTTCATATTACTTCAAGCTTTGCTTCCATCTCTATGATTTTGCCGAAAACAAAACCAAAACAAAACAAAACAAAAAAATCCTCAAAGCAGAAAACACAGCTATTCTAAGCCTATCATGGTCCTGATTATTTCTCTGTCATCCAGTTTGGACTTCTGCTTTTAGGAAGAAAGAGTTTTCCTTCTTTATGATTCTAGACAGGCCTGTTTCAACTGTGATGGAAATAAGACTTTAAGAAAGACCACAGGAATAAGCTTACAAAATACTAATTTTAAGACATTGAAGACTTTGTAATTCATATTTTGAGTCCCATACAATAGAATACATTTCAAAAAGCTGCTTTGCATCTATAAAAGAAAAAATGAAAGGCACCTTCTTAGCTAAGGAAGAAAGACCCTCATTTCCCTCCATCCAATTCGACATTTGAGTTTGACCTTTAACATGATTTCTCTTTTGCCTTGCTTCCTGTGCTCTCAGCCCATCTTTTACCTGAGCTATGTTTTAGCAAACACTTTGTGCAGGTGTAAGGTGACAGCACCTCATATGCAACCCACCTCCTGTTTCTAACTTTTGGCATGGATCTCACTGGGAAAAACCATTTTGCCATCCCGCTTGTGAAACTTGGAAATGTAAGGAAGTTAACCTATTCTAGAGAAATCTCTTGACCAATGGGGATGAGAGCTGGTGGATAAATGTGCCCTTTTATTCCTTGGGCAGACAATGCTGGGCATATACTTCAGTGTTTCTCAATAGGTTCTGGGAGGATTGAACCCACATTGACCACCATGATGACTAACTTTAGACAGCAGTATTGTGTTGATTCTCCCTCTTTCCCAGTTCTCCACTCCCAGTTCCCTATTCTGATTCTGAGAACACTTCTCAAAATATGCTACCTGCCCTCAAATACTTGTCCCAGGCTCTTTTTTTCTGTAGAATAACTCAGGCTAGGTTACCTCCACTTTCAGAGGCAATCATTTTTTTATTTGAAATGTTGCTAGTGACAAGCCCCGGGATACATCAGGCATAGTTAGATTCACAGGCTTAGATAATTCCATGACAATTTTAGTTCCACATCTCTTCTCCGATTTTATCTAAGTTTTTGATTCAAATAGACAATTTCTACACAGTGGCAAGATTACCATTAGCAATTCCTGGTTCGTATCTTCTACTCAAAAGAACCTCATTAGAAAAAAAAAAAAATGCCATTTTTCCAAGAATTTTACCAAAAGTCCTGGTTGTGTCCAGTTGGCTTGGCTTGCATCATATCACAGGCTCAATCAGTCACTGGCCAGAGCATGGAAGTCTTTGATCCCAGGAGTGATTGAGGGAAGGGACAGAGGTATGGTTTGCAAAGGAAAGATCAGTTTACCATTCCAGAATAATAGCAGGTATGTAATAAGTACTGTTTCTTTTATCTTCCTCCTCTTTTTGTTCTCTCTCTCTGTGCTATTTTAGCAGTACATATTTTTGGAAATGATTTCATTACTGTAAATTGGCTTCTTTGTTTATTATACTTTCCCTTGTCTTGTATAGAACAAAGGAGTAATTTCTTTTAAGTAACAAAATCAACTATTTTAGAATAATTAAAATATATGAGAAAAATAAAATAAGTTAGGAAATTACGATGAAACCAGGAGTTAGAATAGAAACCCTAACTCCTATTAGTGGGCATATGTAAATTTAATTTTAAGCTTTCTAGTGGTTGCCATGATCAAGCAAACACAATTAGTGAGGAAAATTTGTGGTTTCACGAAAGTAAAACAGTTGTTTAGAAAAGTAAAGATATTTCTCTTGCCAATACTAGGAATTCCTCCACTGGGTCTCACCAAGAGAACTGTGTACTATGAACAACGTACAAGTTCAGCCACTTTTTATAGTAAATACATTGAAGTGCTTGATTAGAACTGGTCCTTCTAAAGCCCTTCAGTATAAACTCAGGGGATTATACTGAGATGTAATATGGAATAAACAGTTCTGTGGGTGCCAATATACTAAAATGTGGGTATGGGGTTCTCTAATAGCCTGACTTAAGAATAAAATGCCAAATATGAAGAGTAGTTTTTCCCTAGTATGTGCAATGGTCATTGGTCCCTACTGACCATCCACTAAAACAGGACAAAACAAAAGGTCCGCGGTCATATAAACTTGGGGGAAACATTGGATATTATCTTAGAATTTAAAAATCATATTAGTTTATTAAATATTTTGAGAAAAATGATAGTAAACATTTTATTCATTCCCATTTCGTTGACTCATTTACTTATTCAACATATAATACCTCCTCTGTTCTAGAATATGTGCTAAATGTTAGGAATGTGATGGTGAGTAAGTCCAAATACAGTGGCTGTCCTCCTGAAGCTGATAGTCTAGCGGAAGAGGTTAATGTCGCTGATCACACTTAAGGACATAAAATTAAAAGCTGATGTAAGTGCTTTAAAAAGGATAGCCTGGCACTGGCATCTCCCAGGACTCTTCTAAGTGTTTTATATTTACTAATTCATCTAATCTTCCCAATAACCCTGGGAACTAGTTACTGCTGTGATACTCAATTTATGGATAAGAAAACCAAGGTACAGAAAACAGAGTCACACAGTTACAAAATAATAGTGCTGGAAGTCAAGCATAGGCAAGTCCAGGTTCAGAGTCTACTCTTTTGCCCCTCTATCATAGCATGTGGTTTTACAGGACCATTAAAAAAAAAAAGAAAAAAAAAAAGGTGGGGGAAGGGGTTAAGAGATGGAACTACCATTATTTGCGGATTGTGTGATGTGGGAAAATAGAGTTGCATGTAATTAATGTCTCTCCAAGCAGAATGACGTTTGGCTAAAACACTAACACCTGCCAGGGCATCAGCCACACTCACTTATACTAAATCCACTGGATAAGTTCTCATGCAAGGCAGCCTGCCCTGCTCTACCATGCTATTCATGGAATCATTTAGAAATTTTACAGGCGCCCAGGATTAGGTTTTGGTCCCTGCCCTGAAGTCAGAGTTCTCTTGCCACGGGTCCCCCCTATTAGTGATTTGTTGATACCCAAGTGAATGATAAACCTTGGAATATTTTGTTATTGGCTTGGTGGTGTGTTTTGCCATTCTACTTCTATAAATAGAAACAATAGACCAGGCAGTGAGTTGGATCACAAGGTAATATGATTAACAAATTACCTCATGGCTCCACTAAAGGAAATCAGCAACATCTCACATAATAGTAAATGGTGTTCCACTCCACCATCAATAATCAACAAGAAAGTAAGCTTAGATTGATAAGATACCATTCAAAACAACAAAACAAAATACCCCCCTCCAACAAAAAACCTCTACAGACTCCCTAGGAATTACCTGTAAACAATTTAGAAGACGGTTAAAAGGTAGGTCATAATACCAGACTTCAACAAGGGAGAGAGAACTTATTCCTGAATGAGATCTCTTACTGTAAAGGTGTTCATTCTCAAATTTATGCTTGAGTTCAAAATATTCAAAATAATTCTAATAAAACTCAGGCAAGGTTTTAGAGAGACATGAGAAAACTATTCTAAAAATTTGTATAAGACAATAGAAGTCAATGATCAGTTCAGTTTTTGAAAGAGAAAAACCGAGTGGAGGCTTCGCACGACTAGATATTAAACCGGGTCACAGAGCTGTCCTCACAGAAACACTGCATTTCTGACAGAGGAGCAAAAGATACGCCAACAGAGTCCTGGGCACAGAGACACTGGGCAGAAGATTAAGGAGGCACCAAGCTTCAGGGTGCCACCTTAGTAGGTGGCACCAGGAAAACTTGGCTCATTTTTGTGAAGAAAAGTAGTGAGAGTACCTACATTATGTACAAAGGTAAATTTTAGATGGAATAAAAACCCAAATACAGAAAGTAAAATATAAAACTGAAGCAGAAGAACTAAGTGAAAAATATTAATTTTAAAGGTAGATGTGAATATATCCAATTTCAGGCTTTTTTGTTGTTAAAGAACAATGTGTATGAAATGGAACATTGGGCCCCCATGCACTGGGGGTAGTGGTTCAGCCTGCTACAGATGCTGTAGATGGGTGATGTCTGTAGGGAAATTAATGACGCCGGTTTATTATGAATATACTTCTGAACAGATCATTTCCTTCTGTGTTGTATAGGTCTTGTTACTGATATACTAATCCATACTGCATACTAGACTGTTTTTGGTTTTTATTTATTTTTAAATTTTTTTTTATTATTGTTTTTAAATATTTTATTTGACAGAGAGAGCACAAAAGATCACAAGCAGGGGGAGTGGCAGGGGGAAAGGGAGAAGCAGACTCCCCACTGAGCAGGGAGCCCGATGCAGGGCAGGACCCCAGGAATGACCTCAGCTGAAGGCAGACACTTAACTGACTGAGCTACCCAGGGGCCCCTGTTTTTGTTTTTTACAATGAAGAGGGGAGTTAGAGGTAACCAAGGAATTCAGCCCATGACAACTAGATAATAAAAAGTGGGACAGATGCATACTGTGGTGGAGTAGTGCTAAGCAGGTAGGAGCAGTGAATTTGATGTGCATATACAACCCAGATGGATTGTGAAACAATGCAGAGTGAAAATGGCAGGGGGAGTCTTAATACAAGATTTATTTCAATGAAATAAAGAGATATAAAAAACAACTTTTGGGACACCTGGGTGGCTCAGTCGGTTGAGCGTCTGCCTTTGGCTCAGGTCATGATCCCAGGGTACTGGGATCGAGTCCCACCCACATCGGGCTCTCTGCTCAGTGGGGAGCCTGCTTCTCCCTCTGCCTGCCACGCCCCCTGCTTGTGCTCGCTCGCTTTCTCTCTCTGACAAATAAATAAATAAAATCTTTAAAAAAATAAGCTTTAAAAAAAAACAACTGTTAATACTCCACATTAGGTATGTACTGATCCCAGGTCACATAGTAACACTAATGCGGCTGCCAGTGGAAGGAGAGAAGGAAACAGAAACGGGGATCATGACTCAGAGAGTAAGAATCATGAATAATGAAATAAAATGAAACAAAAAAGGGTATTTGTCCTGGCTATAATTGCTATGTAACAAATCCTCCCCAAATGTGGAGATGTAAAACAAGAAAGTAAGCTTAGAATGAGAAGATACTCTTCAAAACATCAAAACAGTACCCTCTTCTCCCTACCCCCTGCCCCCCAAAAAAACCTCTATAGACTATCTAGGAATTACCTGTAAACAATTTAGAAAACTGTTAAAAGAATTAACACAAGAATTAAACAAATGGAGAGAGATAAAATACTCTTGAATGAGATGTCTTATTGTAAAGGTGTTAAATCTCACATTTATCTCTGACTTCAAAATAATCCAAATAAAGCTCAAGCAAGATTTTGGAGAAACATTTATTTACTCACAGATCTGTGAGTTAGGAATCCAGGAAGGCTACGCTATGTCTAAGGACTCAACTAAGAAGATTTAAATGGCTAGAGATGTAAACATCTGGGCCTGGATGATTTATTTCCAAGATGTCTTCACTCACAAGTTTGGAATCAAGGGTGAGATGACTTAAAGCCTGGACCAACTGGATCTGTTCATCAGAACTCTGACAGATGGCCTCTCTAGGTAGCT
Organism: Phoca vitulina; assembly: GCF_004348235.1. Classification (NCBI taxonomy): domain Eukaryota; kingdom Metazoa; phylum Chordata; class Mammalia; order Carnivora; family Phocidae; genus Phoca; species Phoca vitulina. Next base: position 70,037,970 of record NW_022589707.1, on the reverse strand, counting down.
AAAGCTTGTCCTAGCCTCATGGCTGAGTTCTACGAGGGAATGTTCGAAAAGTGGCCTCAAGTGAATGGGTGTTCCAAGAGAACCAAGTGGAGGGTGCGTGGTCTTTAATGATCTAGCCTTAGAAGTCATATAGTATCAATTCTACCCCACTTTATTGGTCAAAGAAGTCACAACCCTACCCTGATAGAAGAAGTGGGGTTAGAGACACCATCTCTGAGTGGGTGGAGTGTCAAGAAAAGCATGTGGGACTGGAGACATTGTTGAGGTCCTCTTTGGAAAATCTGTCTCAGTTGTGTACACATAGATGATGATGACATTTCATGAAATATGTAATAGATTTAATCAACTCTGCTCCTCAAGTCTACTCCTCACAAAAGGAAGTAAGGAAAAAAAATTGAAAGTGACATTTAACCAATGAATAAAAAATGGAAGAGGAAAGTGGAAGAAAGCAAAAGAGCAAAGGTTCTTTTAAACAGAGAGTTAATAAGATTTCAAATTGAAATATAATTAGGTTACATGAGGAATGTTCCTCCTCATTCTTAGGGAAATAAAAAGCAATTGATTTTTAAAAATGACATGACTGAATATTTTTTTTCTGACAAGACTCCTCTTTCTGTAGTGTGGCAAATGAATAAGAGGACGACTAAAGTAGGTAAAGGAAAATCAATTAATAGAATATTAACATAATCAGAGGGAAACATAGAAGTTGCTTGAAATAAAATAGAAACAGTGGAAATGAAAAGATGTACACTTGTTCAGGGTAGTGATATCAATGGGAATGCTAATGAATTGGATGCGGGGGAGGCGGAAGTAAGAATCATCAAGGATAACTCCTAAACTGAGCAACTTTTCTGGAGGAGTTGGTGAGAGGCAGTTTATAAATTCAGGCTTAATCACAGATTTTGAATATCTAGAATTCAGAGCAGAGGTCTCTGATGAAGTAACATTTTGGAGACCTTTGTATTAATGTAGCTCGCGGTGAGTGTGGAAAAAAATTATCTATGAAGATTATAAAGTTCAGTTAAGTCAGTGTTTCCTAAAATATTTAATCATAGTTTCACTTTTTTGTATTACCTATAAAATCATATGAAATATTTGAAATCTACAAATATTGTAAAACATTGTCTTAAAGAAATGGATGGATACATACTCTTCAGGAAACTCACCATAAATAATTTTCTTTTGACCCATCTTTTAAATGTCTTATGAAGGCAATTTTTTGAAGATGGAAAAAATGACACGTACTTAAAATATAATTAATCAGCAGGCACTGTTAAATTTTGGGTCATATGTTAGCCAATCAAGCTGGGAAGAAGAGTAACATTATCTTGAGAAAGCTGAGCTACTTGATAGTAACAATATTTATACATAAAAATTAAGAGTTTTTATATGTTTAGCACTTTACATGGATTAACTCATATATTTATGATCCTGAATATAATTTTCACTTTAAATATTTGGAAATGGATACAGAGAAATTACAGTCCTTGTAAAAAATTACCTATTACCTGTAAGTGAAAAAGCTAGGATATAAGTTTAGGTGATTCCTATCCATATCAAAGACAACTGAACATCTTCATGAAAGAAAAACATGAAAGTATTCATGGGAAACACTATCTTTTATGTTGCATTAAAAAAAGGATGTATGTAATGAGATTTAGTAACATTTGAAAAAACAGAAAACTGATAAGTCTAATCACTTTGGATTAGTGATTTCTTTTGAAATTAAGTAGAGTATTTTAGATGATTTTTTCTATCTCATCTGGAATGAGGTGTGGAGGGTTGGCAACTTGTTAATTATTTGGCTATGACATTATGAATAATATCTGAGTGAAAAATATCTAGACATGAGACTTGGAATGTTCTTCTTAATTAATTTTTGGCAGAATTGGAGCTTCTCATCTGTCTTTTGGCCGGGAGGGCTAAGATTGGGTATGGCATCATTATATTTTAGAATGCCTTCTTTTTAGCATATTTCTTGGAAGAGATTTTTGGGAGGACTTATGTATTAGCAAATGGGAGCATGAAATCATTAATGTTAAGATAAAAATTCAAAGTAATTTTTCATAATTTTTCTGAACAGCTCAATAAGGTAGAAACCTTATAATAAATAGTGCATTGCTTTCAACTTTGTCTTCAATAAAAGTACAGATAAAATTTTCATTCTCATACTTTTAGTTGAGTAGGAGAAATCTGAAACAATGGATAACATAAAATATATGGTTATAAATCTCAGAATCGTATTCCATGAATATGTTACCCTCCCTAAACAAAATCTGCCAATAGATGGTTTTGAAAATTATGGTGAGTAAATATAACCATAACCATAGTGTTTTATCTGACTCCTTTTTTTTTTTTAAAGATTTTATTTATTTATTTGAGAGAGAGAGACACAGTGAGAGAGGGAACACAAACAAGCAGGGGGAGTGGGAGAGGGAGAAGCAGGCCTCCCGCGGAGCAGGGAGCCCGATGTGGGGCTCGATCCCAGGACCCTGGGATCATGACCCGAGCCGAAGGCAGACGCTTAACGACTGAGCCACCCAGGCGCCCCATGTTTTATCTGACTCCTAATCCTCATATTTAAATTATACCATGGACAGACTTTTTAACTCACTCACAATTTTTCTATCTTAACTTTTCTTCTGTATCTTGTGAGGTAGAAATAATTCCACTTTGGTAGTGAGGCTTCTCAGTATCAGTCACTTTGCGGATAATCTTAATTTGTCAATCAGCCTGAATATCTAGAGCCTACCTTTTTCCTATGATCAAATCCCTGCCTTAAAACTCCCTTCCCTTGGCTTCATGCGAGTTGTATCATGAGTCCTTGCCTTGATCATCTGCTTTACTCAGCACACTGGTCCTCTGAAATGTGAACCTCATCCTATCCATATAAGTATTCCTTGGAACCTTAGAAATGTGCCTTCAAAATTCTGTGACATCGCTGAAATCTTGTGACCTGCTGTTGGGTCCAGTGATACCGTTCGCCACCTGTCTGGATCTCCAAAGCTGGCTGGTACTATGTCAAGTTTCCCTGATCACCTGTTGAAAATCTTACCACTTGTCCCTGCATGAATTTCTACCTAATAATGCCAGTTATTATTCAGTCCAAATCCAGGCTCCGTATCCCTAGCTGGATTGTCTCTGGTGTAATGGAATCACAATCCTGGGTTCAATTCTTGGTCCTGATATTTAACAGGTGTTTGACTTAGCCAAATTACTCAACTTAATTGAGTGCTATTTTCTTCATTTTAAAATGAGGATAGCAATAATAATTTATAATCTGATACTGAATTGATTCTGGAGAGTTGGTACTAGAGATATGGAAATTATGTAGATAAGTGTATTATATGAATTGAACACTGAATCTATGGACTGGCACTGTACTAAGCTCTTTATAGGAATGATAATGATGTCGGGATTGCCATGATTTCCATTTAAGTGCTTTGCTAAATAAGGACTTACGGTTTATTCCGACTCCAGAGACATAATAGCTACTATGATCTACCTTACAATAATATTGTAGGAAATAGAGATAAAGCACTGGGAATCGCCTCTGGCATCTGGGTATGAGTTCTACCATGTCTTGTAGCTGGGATCATGACCTGAGCCGAAGGCAGACGCTTAACCAACTGAGCCACCCAGGCGCCCCTCTTCCTTAAAATTTTTTTAACATTTTATTTTTTCTAGCTTTATTGTTAAATACAGTATATAATACATATACATAATATGCATTATAGACTGCTTAGATCAGTAAGATTTCTGGTCAATAATAGGCTATTAACAGTTAAGTTTTGGGGAAGACAAAAGTTACAAAAGTTATGAGTTTTTGACTGCATGGGGATCAATGCTCTTAACCCCCATGTTGTTAAAGGATCAACAACTGTATTTGTGTGAGCTACATGGCTTTCCATAGGATATCTGTTACAGGGACTAAACTTTGTTGCAATTAATGAAAAGAAAGTGTCTTAAATTTCTTTCTAAAAGTAATTTGTCTGGACCTTGGAATAAATTGAAATATCATTTACCGACAACCCGAGTTAATCATTTGAAACTTCTTTCTACCACTACTAGATATAAAGAAAACGGTTTGCTTAAATTCTTTTAAAAATGAATATTGGTGTCAAGAACTGTGAAGTGTCTGAGCATTTACACCACTTGAAAAGCTTTTCAGTTGGCCAGTCATAATTTAATGGATGCTGGCAGAAGATACAAGACTCCTGGATCAGAGACAAAGATACTTATTACTCAGAGTACAGCAGGCAGCATGAACTTCTTATTTGTTTTAGTTCCCCTTGTTGTCATTTCCTACATGGGCGACACAGATGGTCCCAGGTGGATGCTTCCCATGCCGGAGTTTGGCGTCACAGCTGAGTAATCCCAAGATAAGGGAAACAATCTTTTATAATACTCGAATCCTGCCTGAACTTGGCCCTGGATGGAGGAATATTATCTCTATTATGCTTGAAAATACAAAACACACAAACTCTCTGCTCAAGAGAGAGGCATACTCTCTCTCTTTCAAGGTTGTTGATAGTACAAACATCCTTGAAAAGATAGGCCAGATCACAAGCTATCAGTGCTTCTGCTCGTAAAATGTACGGAAATACAGGAGACCCACACAGAATTGTTTCCTAACAGTCGGTCAAATGGAACATTTTTTGATATGATTCTAAGTTGCACTTTGATTAAAATTCAATAGTTCTAGTTGATAATACCCTAATTGAAGAAATCTATTCGTTTTGGTTTTGGGGATAACTCATGGCTACCCCTCTAGTATCCTCAATAATTTTTTCTACCATTTTGAATAAGTAATTCCAGAAAATGTAATTCTACTTTGGTATTTTGACGATCCATTCCAAATACTGGTGGCTGTGCTATATAATGAAATCTGTGATGATGAATACAGCAGGAATACTTGGAGGTAGAATCTGTAGAAGACAAATGTCAACTTTTGTAGTTAACGTCCTTAGCATTAGTTTGCTCATTCAACCTGCATGCCTATTATATATTTAAGATATGCCCAACACAATTGTACTTATGCTGAGAACACTAGAGTTAATGAAACAGAAAAAAGGTTTCCAAGTTACGGACTTTATAATCTAGTGGCTGAAAAAGAAATATTACCATCTTGGACATTCAAAGAAATGAAAATGATGCAGTTCCCTGCCATATCCACTCCCTCTCATTCCTCTTTTCTGTTCTGCTTTTCTCTATAGTCACTGATAGTGTGTGTGTGTGTGTGTGTGTATCTAATATATAAAACTTACTTTGCTAATCATTAATTTCTTCCTACTAGAATGTGTGAGGCATGAGGGCAGGGATTTCTGTTTTATTCAGTGCTATACACACAAGGTACAGATGATTTCTGACACAAGAAGAGATAAAACAAATATTTGTAGAATACATACTTAAGTGGATGAATAAACTAGATTTTCAGGGATCAAAGGCCTCCAGAGGAAATCTTCCCAAAGACCACTGAATTAGAGGAAGAAGAAAATGATAATGGCCATTTGGTAATAGATGTGACATTATTTACATATTATCAGAAAAAAAATCTTAAGTGAAACTTCATTGGGAACTATAATTCCTCTAACACTGCATGTATAAGAAATAGGAAACTATAGTTTATTACTTCTATTGGAGCCATGTTGATACCTTCCAGACTGGTGTGGTCTGTGGAAAAATGGTTTCATACGTAAAAGTGTTCATGGAACTTCTTTTGGACAGAAAACAGATCTAAAATCCACACAGGCATATAGAAACAAGATATTTTCTAAAAATATATCTTGATAAACATAGATCGGGTCAGTTCCTCCATATTTAGTTTTAAATCTCAATGGAAGGCAATTAACATAAAGGTGTATGGGAAGGTAATTCTGTAAACATATTTAATTAAAACTTTGCTATGCCAAGAGTGGTTATTATGCCAATTCTAAATGAAAAATTTATGTTTTTAGCTTTACATATTCCAGTTGGCTTGGAATAGAAGAATTTGAGTTAAAATACATTTTGCCAGGTTACCAAAAAACTGGCCTTAACTGGGGCCTTAGGATTAAAAGGGGCTAAAGAAAACAGCCTTCCTTGTAATGCATGCTTTCAGAAATAATATTCTAGAGAACTGCAAAATAGGACAGAAGAGGTGACCCTTTAAAAACAACCATCTAAAGAGCTTTTTGACATTTCTGTAACTTGCCTAGATGCAGTGTAAAGGAAAGGTTTCAGGACGCTGGATTTTTTTAAATTTTATTTTATTAATTTTAGAGAGAGAGAGTGCAAGCAGGAGGCACAGAGGGAGAGGGAGAGAGAGAATCCCAAGCAGGCTCCACCCTCAGCATGGAGCCTGACACAGGGCTTGATCGCATGACCCTGAGATCATGACCCGAGCTGAAATTAAGAGTCGGATGCTTAACCGACTGAGCCACCCAGGAGCCCCAGGAAACTGGATCTTTTTTATGTATATTTTCGTTTTTAAGTGATGGTATGTTGCTCTTTTAGTTGAAAAATCTTCATCTGCAATATCTTTGATGATGCTTTTGCCTAAGGAGAAAAACAACTTCTCATCCTGTTTTATCTTTGATTTCAACAATTTTATTTATTTTTTATTTTTATTATTATTATTATTATTTTAGATTTTATTTGACAGAGAGAGAGACAGAGGGAGAGAGTACAAGAAGGGGGAGGGGCATAGGTGGAGGGAGAAGCAGACTCCCCACCGAGCGGGGAGCCCAACACGGGGCTCGATCCCAGGACCCAGGGATCATGACCTGAGCCGAAGGCAGACGCTTAACGACTGAGCCACCCAGGCACCCTGATTTCAAGAATTTTAATTCAGAATATTCATTTTTCAAAACCTTGCTCATGTTTTGTCAGTATCCTAAGGTATTCGTGGGGCAGCAACTGACCTGAAGTTACTAGATGAAAAGCAATCAACCCTAGAAAAATTTGGATCCATAAGCAGGGAGTCTTTACGTGATAACACTAAGAATTTCTCAAACTCTAGGGACTAAATGAACCGAATCATTTCTGGGTGTGACAGGTTTTGATTTAGACATAATAGCATCCATTGTAGAAATATTGGACAATCAAGAAGAAATACCATTTTTAAATGTCTAGGACCTCTAAATATTTTCATGCAATATTTTTATTTTAATCTGAAGAAAAAAGGGGGCTATCTATTAATCTTAGGAAGGCATAGGAACTCATGACCTTATGGGACTTCTCCCTATAATTTTAATCATTTTTTTTTTTTTTTTTTTTTTTTTTTAAAGATTTTATTTATTTATCTGACAGAGAGAGAGAGAGAACAAGTAGGCAGAGAGACAGGCAGAGGGAGAGGGAGAAGCAGACTCCCCGCCGAGCAGGGAGCCCGATGTGGGACTCGATCCAGGGACTCCAGGATCATGACCTGAGCCGAAGGCAGCCGCTTAACCGACTGAGCCACCCAGGCGCCCTAATTTTAATCATTTTAATTCATAATGGAAAAAGCTGTGATTCTAATGTAGTTCAGTTTATAAAGGAATGATGTGAAATAGCCTGTATTACTTTTAGTAAGTTATAAAAAAAAAATTGCTGGTAGAGCAAAAAATGTATAAGCCAATCAATATATTTTGCAAGCTATTTCTAATGAAAGGAAGATTAAGATACCAATGTAAAAATGGCCCTTCATACTCATCTTTTTATTTTATTTTATTATTTTTTGCCTAGTTGCAAAAAGACTTCTTTCTAGAATTCTGGTTACCTACCAGTAATTATCTGATGGTTAAAAAAATCATTTCTTTAATTTGGTGAGACTTTCAAAGAAACATACACGTGGTGCTGGAGATGGTGGGATCTTCCTAAGAGGACGTTGCCTGATTCAGTACATGTTTGCTATTTATATCAGGACTCCCCAAGATAGGCACAATGAGCAGCTGCCTGAGAACTGCAGCTAGTTGTACCCCCCCCCCCCCCCGCAACTATGCAAGTTTGGCTATGTCATTCTACCCTCCAACCAATGGATAGGATTCTCTTCTATCACTTGGGCTAACGTTGGGAAGTGGAGATGGGACCCGAGGGAGAAGAAAGAACCATAGGCTTTGGAAACATTAGATCCTGAAACTCTGCTCTTGCCTAACAGAACTGAAAAAAATTAGTCTCGGGTGGAGAAAAACAAAAAGAGCTGTCTCACACACACACACATAAAATGATCAGAACACCCACGAGGATTCTGTTAACTCCTGACAAGGCTTGTTGTATACATGGTACTTAGTTCACATAGGGCCCTTTGAGGCAGGGACTTGTTATCACCATTTTCTAGATGAAAAAATATACAAGAGTTTATTTAGTTTGACTTAGTTTCACATATTTTAGGCCAAAACACACTGACTTAAGATGACAGAGTTCAGTGATTTTCAGTTTGGGGACTGATGGGAAGAACACTTCACCCCCACTCCTTCAGAAGTTATGGCCACATTGTACTTGGGCTACTTTAAAGCTCTCTATACCACAAGTCTGCCCCAAGTTTGACAGAGGTAATTGCATCTAATTTTATATTATTTTATGTTTTTATCCCCATTCCCCCTTTCAGCAAAGTCATTGTATACATTTGTAATACAGTTAGGTTTTTTGTTGGTTTTGCTTGTTTTTGCCATAGCCTTCATTCTTTTCTGCCATCTCCTGACTTCCTAAGTGATTTTGTTGTTGTTGTTGTTGTTAATTTGCTTATGCTAAGGTTTATTCTCTATCTTACAAAGGTCTTCGGATTTGAAAATGCATTCTGCTATGTATCTACATTATAGTACCCCACAGTTTGAGAATCCTAAACCTCTCCTCTGCTTTACCTTTTTATCTTTCTCTCCCATAAACACCTGTAACCGCTGATCCTTTCACTGTGTCTATAGTTTTGTCTTTTGTAGAATGTCATACACTTGGAATCGTACAGTATGTGGCCTTTTCAGACTGGCTTATTTCTCTTAGGAATATGTACTTAAGTTTCCTGCATGTCTTTTCATGGTTCGATAGTGCATTTCTTTTTGTTTGGAATAATATTCCATTGTGCAATGTACCACAGTCTCTCTCTTCACCTGTTAATGACATGTAGGTTCCTTCCAATTTGGGATGATTACCAATAAAACTGCTGTAAACATCCCTGTGCAGGTTTTTACATGAATGTTAAGTTTTCAACTCAATTGGATAAATACCTAGGAGCACAAGGGCTGCCTCATAATAAGACTATTTTTTGCTTTGTAAAAAATGACCAAATTCTCCTCTAAAGTGGCTGTACCATTTTGCATTCCCACCAGCAATGAATGAGAGTTACTGGGGTTCCACATCTTCATCAGCATTTAGTGTTGCCAGTGTTTGAGATTTTAGCCATTCTAATGCATGTGTAGTGGTATCTCATTTTAATTTGCAATTCCCTAATGACAAATGATGTTGAGTGTCTTTTCATAAGTTTCTTTGCAATCTGCCTATCTTCTTTAATAAGACTCTGTTCTGATCTTTTACCCTCTTTTCAACTGGGTTGTTTGTTTTTTTATTGTTGAATTTTATTAGTTGTAGCCTTCAATCCATAAGTGTCTGACTAAGCACTATTTCACGATATTCCACACATTTTAATAAGTTGTGTTTTCATTTACATTTAGTTCAAAATATTTGTTAATTTCTCTTCTTTGACCCATCTGTTATTTAGAATCATACTGTTTAATCTTTAAATATTACATTTTTCTAGCTATATTTCTGTTAATGATTTCTAGTATAATTCCTTGTTTGTCATATTGCTTATTTCAAGTTGTTTGAGATGTGTTTGATGGCCTGGTATGTGATTTAGTTTGGTGAATCTTCCATGTGAGCTTGAGAAGTATTCTGCTGTGTTGAAGTATTCTATAAATGTCAATTAGATCCACTTGGTTGATGCTTCTGTTCAGGACAACTGTGTCCTACTAATTCTCTGCCTCCCTGATCTGTTGATTCCTGGAAGAGGGATGTTGCTTTTGTTTGTTTGTTTGTTTTTCAAGAGTTTTAAGTACTATATAGTTATCTAACATTTTCATCTCATAAATTTCAAAATTCTTTATGACATCTTCTTTGGGACTTACATCATCCTTGTTCTTTTTTTTTTTTTTTTCTCCCTAAACAAAGAACATATTTTGTAGGCCAAGTCATATTCTAAAGATGTATTTCCAGCAGCCATCCTGGAACCACAGCAGAAAGTGAGCATTAAGTTCCCAGAAATTTAAAAAGCTGTGAATCTCTGCTCTTAAAATCTACTTGTCACAGCAATCACTAACTATTCTGTTAGTATTGCTTAAGTGTGGGTCCCTGCTACCCTCTGTGGAGGCTGTGATCATCCCACTGTTGTCACTGCTGGGCAAACAGTGTCACCATTGTCTTCACTGAGAGTCAGGCGAGCATGGGAATTAAGGATACAGACTCTGAAGTCACACTAACTGGATTTGAACCCCACCACATACAAGCCATGTGACTTTGGACATCTCATTTAACCTCTCTATGCTGCAGTTCCTTCATCTAGAAAATGAAAGCGTCTAACACATTGAGATCACATTGGGTTATTGAGGGGATTAAATACCTTACTGTAAGAAAAGTTCGTAAAATGGTACTTGGAACTGAAGAGACGCTGTCTAGGTAGCTAGAAGCCACTCTCAATCCCTTTTCCACATGCTATGTTTACTACAGAGCTTGCAAACACAAAAATTCATTCTCAGCCTTTCTTGATTTTAGGAGTGTTCATTGATCTATAGAGGGCTTCAAGAAATCACTTGCTTCCCTGATTAAAGGGATAGTTGGGATTCATACTGCCCTTCTCCACCTTCTTCTATCAACCTACAAAGCTGACACATTGGTTAGAGCTGAAGGAGGGCAAGGTCAAGACAGTTAACTGGTTCTTCAGCCTTCATATCAGCCCCAAATGGCAAATTCTTACTTCTGAAATAAGATAACTAAATTGCCATTTGTCACAGACATAGTCAGTTCAATTGTACTAGTACAACTACTCCCAATAATATTCCTTTCTAAAATGCTTAGCTGGGGCTTACTCATATCAAATACTGTGCTATGCATTATATATATGTGTTATTTTTAATTCTCACAAAACTTGTTGGGAAGGGTACAATTATACCATCTTAAGGATGAAACTGAGATTTAGGGAGATTACCAAATTTGTACAGTTAGTAAGTAGAGGAGTAGGGCTTTGAACCTAAGTTTTCCCAATTTTACCAAGTTCTTAACAATTGATATCTTCATCCGCCCTGTAGATACAGAAAGCAACCTAGATGCAGGGAAGGAGAGCATTTGAAATTACTTTCATAAAATTAAATAGAAAAGTGGTCAGCAGTTAAAGGAAAAGGAGACATTGTACTTAAGTTATTTATATAGGTATCTAAAATGACCAAATTATACAGTTATTCAGTTTTCAAATTCTCTCTGCTCATCATAAAATAGGAAAGTGCTGCCTAACTTTGAAGCTGTGTATTCAGTCTTCCACGGTGGAAACCAACATGGTTTGTGTCTGAAAGCATTTTGTGTAGCATTTGTGAATGGGTTAGTGGTTGAAATCCACTTCCTAATTGTCATGTGTCCACCCACTGCTATTGTTACAGACTTAGTGGTAATTCCAAGGTCTGGTATGCTACAAAGAGACATTCTCCCCCCCCCCCCCCCCAGCTTGGTATTTACCCATTCAGCAAAAACAGGATAGATACAGATTAATTCTATTGCAACAAAATCTATTTCCATCACTTCTCATGTTAAACATGCTTCTCTATTTTGTGAATAGGCCCATGGGGCTATAAATTCTTACCTTTAGAGGCTATAGCCTTTCCAAAAGTATTTGAAACTTGAAGAGATCTGTAAACATTTATGTAGGAATCATAACCACAACCCAAAATAAACAAACATAGGAAACCATTAGGGTGGCTGGTGAAGTTTAAAACAATAATAAATATGCTCACATTGCTACTAGGAGATAAAATAATAACAAAACCAAATACACAATTAAATGTGTTTTTCCACATGGTTATTTATTTTTCCTTTAGAAGTAAATTTAACTCTTTTGTTGTTGAAATAGCTATATATTTTTGAATGAAGCAATAAAAGACATAGTGAAAATGAAAATGGTAATGTCTACAGATGCTATGCATACACCGTGATCTTGGGTAATACAGACCACAATGATTTCTATCAGTCTGGTTTTTTGTTCCTTCTGAAGATTTAAGCATTGATGTCATTCTAAACAAACAGACCTAAGTAAAAATGCGAAAGGAATGCAAATTTCTGCTCATTCCTTCTACACTTTTCTCATTTCTTTTCCTCATTCATCCTGCAATTACTTCTATGGCCTTTGCTCTTACAGAGAGTGAGGGAACTGCAAAGCCACCATCAAAACTCATGTTTTCCGTGTAAAGGTTTACAATCGAGGATGCAAAATGAATTATAACAGTTCGGAAGTATAACACATGATGATGTGTAAAGTATGAATGAAGAAAGAAGCAAATAGTAGGTATAGGGTTTCAGGGAAGAGAAAGTTCAGTGATGGAGTGGAGGCAGAGAATGGATGATGATTATGTAGAGGAGGTAGAATTTGAGATGGGCTCGAATTCTTACTGTACTCTTGCAGCAAAAGGCTCTTGCAGTTGCGGGAATCGACTTGTGCACTTCTGAAACATCCTTCTCCCTGATGCTTTGGACCCATTCCTATCTCAGCGGCTGTGGCTGTGCAGGAAAGACTTATCATATCAGGCCTGAGGCACTTATCTGGGAGCTCTCCTTGTGGGTTTGGCCCTTGGCTGGCATCTGGAAATTCTCCCTTTGAAATGTCTGATACGCTGATAAGGTTGGTTTTACCTGACTAGGGCACTCAACACCTGCTTTGCTTCTGGGAGTATGGAATTTCATTAGTTAGGGTTTATCACTGTGCCTATGTGACCATCTTCCAATAAAAACCCTGCAGCCTGAATCTCAAACAGGTTTCCTAGGCAGACATATGGCTCAGTGAAAAGACACGTGCTTTTCACTGCTGAAGGTAGGGCTCCCTTGGAGCGGCCTCTTTCCAGAGGGAGAGTGTAGAAAACCTATATACATTAACATCTCCCGACTCTGCCTCTTCCCTTTTCCCTCACTGCAATCTGCCATGTATGCTTGCTGTGTTGTAGTGAATACAAGTTCTGTGAGTCCTTCGAGTGAATCATCGAGTGTCTAGATGGTCTGTGTGTCCTCAAGACACCAGTCCACCAGCCCCCTTCATTTTTCATATTTTTCTTCCACCTAGAAGGGATGCCATATTGAATTATTTCAGTGCAACTGATCACTCTAAATGAAAACAGCATTAGGAGTTATGTCACTGTCCTACTTAAAGTCTTCTAGTGGGCTCTCATGATACTTGTTGTCTTCTGACTCTACCAATAATTTTCAAGTATCCTACACATCTCACCTTGATGGCCAGGTTCTAGCCACACTCACCTCCTTTTGATTTCTTAAAAACACAAGCTTCCCCCACTCCTTATTTGGGGTCTTTGCTTGTGCATTGTCTTTCTTTTTATTTTTATTTTTATTTTTTTTATTTTTAAAGATTTTATTTATTTATCTGACAGAGAGAGACAGCGAGAGCAGGAACACAAGCAGGGAGAGTGGGAGAGGGAGAAGCAGGCTTCCCGCCGAGCAGGGAGCCCGATGTGGGACTCGATCCCAGGACCCTGGGATCATGACCTGAGCCGAAGGCAGACGCTTAACGACTGAGCCACCCAGGCGCCCGCATTAAGTCTTTCTGAAAGATTCTCCACCCACCTCTTCTCCCCAACTACCCCACCAAACACATCTGATAGTATAGATTATTATTATCCCTGAAGTCTTAGTTTAAATAATCATCGTCTCAAAGAGGACTTTTTTTGACAATCCAGTCTTAAGTAGCACCTTTTCCTCTCTGTTATTTGCTTGCATAACACTCTGATTGATTCTCTTGTCATTTATCAGTTTTTAATTATATGATATTTATATATTTTTTTGCTTTTTAATTTTGTGTCTTTGTCATTAGTCTTAAGTCTCATAGACACAGGGCTGAGTCTAATTTGTTAATCCTGTATATTTAGTCCCTAATTCAGTAGCCTAGCACAGAGAAAGCACTTAATAATAGTTATTAAATACAATTTTAATTTGAATGTAGGAGCTAGATGTAGTCAGTATTACTCAAAGCAAAAAGACTACAGGGAACTAAAAGTACGTTCAATTACTTTGGGATTATATCAATTTTACTCTTAGTAGAATAGAGTTTGTGCAATTTTGGGGGGGATATTGTCAGGTCAGAGCAATGATACCTAAGGATTTTTTTTGCAGTATTAGATAAAATAGAGGAAAGCTGGGGCACCTGGGTGGCTCAGTTGTTAAGCGTTTGCCTTCGGCTCAGGTCATGGTCCCAGGGTCCTGGGATCGAGCCCTGCATCGGGCTCCCTGCTCCACGGGAAGCCTGCTTCTCCCTCTCCCACTCCCCCTGCTTGTGTTCCCTCTCTCGTTGTGTCGCTCTCTGTCAAATAAATAAATAAAATCTTAAAAAAAAATAGAGAAAAGCTAAGTATAAGCTCCAAGAAGAACATTTCCACCCTGGAGCAATGTGTTCGTGAGAATGTGGAGGGGGAATTGAAGGGACCAGTATCTGGTGTGCTTAGGTATGCCTAAGAAATTGGAGATTTCATACAAATGCAAATTACTGTCTAGGCTAAGTTGAAACTTTCCCCTACAGAGATAACCAAATGATTTAATTCAAGAATTGATTCAAGTTTGTCATACTTAAAAAAGCTTGGAAATCAATTGATCATAGTTATTTACGGTCTTCTATAAAAATCTACCCAGTGCCATGTGATTTAATTTTAACCAGTGGCCGCAAACTGATTATGAGTCACTTTCCTTGAAGGTCATTTCCCTCAAAGCCAAGTTTCAGAAAAATTCTTTTTTTTTTTTAATTTAATTAATTAATTTATTTATTTAGAGCACACCAGCGGTAGGAGGGGCAGTGGGAGAGGGAGAGAGAGAATCTCAAGCAGACTCTGCGCTGAGCACATGGAACCTGATGCGGGGCTTGATTTCATGTCCCTGAGATCTTGACCTGAACCAGGATCAAGAGTTGGAAGCTTAACCGACTAAGCCATGCAGGCATCCCCAGAAAAATCTTATTTTAGTAAAATTGATTCTGGGAAATATTTTAAATTTCAAAAATATTAATATTTGTACCCCACATTATAAAAAAATTTTTGGAATAGAGTTTTTGAGGTTATGTTTTCCATTGAGAGTAACTGTTATCAAAATCTTTAAAAATATGTAAATGTATATAAACGGGTCATGTATATTTTCATAAAATGTACTTATAGAAATAGCCTTATATGGCTCCAAAGTTGGGGTGTAAGTATGGTCGAATCTAGCAACCTTGACTCATTTTGCTGACTTTAGCTAATGTAAGATAAGAAACTGCATCAAGCCAATATTCAGGAAACTTTGTTTAAATATCTTGTTTAAAATAGTTGGTTTTGCAAGGCATACCAACTCTATCAGAAGATCTATCTTAAAAAAAGTTTTAGAAAGTTGGAATCAAGTTGCTGCCCTTGCTGAAGAAATGCTTGAAAGGAATAATATTTATGTAGTATGCACCATACATATATTATATGATTCACTAGACACAAAGTGGGCACTCAAATACTTGCTGATTATTTAATTTATCCTACATAACCAAAAATATATTTTGGGAGGACAGAGAATTCTTATCTTTTTTCTTTCTTTCTCTTTCTGTTTCTCCATTTCTTTCTGTCTTTCTTTCTTTCTTTCTTCTTTCTTTCTTTCTTTCTTTCTTTCTTTCTTTCTTTCTTTCTTT
>NW_022589707.1:69885859-70022110 GCF_004348235.1 Phoca vitulina | reverse complement strand
TTCCTTCCTTCCTTCCTTCCTTCCTTCCTTCCTTCCTTCCTTCCTTCTTCCTTCCTTCCTCCTTCCTTTCTTCTTTCTTTCTTTCTTTCTTTCTTTCTTTCTTCTTTCTTTCTTTCTTTCTTTCCTTTCTTTCTTCCTTTCCTTCTTTCTTCTCTTTTTTGAAGGAGGAAAGGTAAATTGTCCTATGTTTAATATTAAGGAATAACAAACCATAACCCCAGGATATTAAATATGTAGCCTCAAAACTGATTCTGCTATGTTCATTAGAATGCTTTCTAATGAATTACATTCCAGTGCTTTTCTTCTTTTTAAGTAAAAATATCCCTTCTACTCATTATAAACTGTACATTCAGTCAAAGAAAATTATATGAAGCAAATTGCTCTTTCTTCCTTCTTTCAATGAAAGTAAATGGGGAAGCAAATAACAGAGAATCACAGATTGCTTTCTTTGTCAAGTAGTCTCATGAAGGGAAGACTGAATTAAAATGGTGGCCAGCTGGTATGAAGAAGCTAGCCAACAGAATTCTGGGGTGGAGTGCGAGAAGAATATGGGGCCAAGCTCCAAGAATTCCACATCCAACTCCACCAATTCTATCTGGGTATTCTTCAACAAACTTCCCGATCTCTCTTATTTTCTTCCTCCATAAAGTTGAAAACCATAAATGCATTGGAAAACTTCCCTAAATATTCAATGAGACAAAATAGACTATCATTTGGTACATATCAGCACTTCGGGCATTACACAAAAGTCAGCTTCTTTCCTGTAGCTCCGAATAAGTCACTGGGCTAGGGAACTTTGTACAAACTCAGCAGTTTCCATTCGGAAATATGTGGTGTCAGTTAGAGTTAAACTCTACCTATTTCGCTCCCTCCTTCCTTCTTAAGGGTTAGACAGTTAAAAAAAAAAAAAAAGTAGGAAAAGAAACATAGGTATTTTTTTTAACTTTCCTTATTTGTATTATTTTAACATGGTGTTTAGGACACTTAAGATCACTTATTTATATAGTGAAACATGCTCATTTGTCTTTACAGGATTGTGTATCTGCCTTCTCAGTAACTTTAAATGGATTTCTGCAGGGCAGCTCCAAGTTAATATGGCTAAATCCCCAAAGCTGGTCTCCCCGAGTCCTCATCTCTATAAAAGTCATCATCATCTACATATTTGCTAAGCCATTACCTAGGAGTAAGCCTCCTTCTCTTTTCCTCTCTCCTCTCAACCTTGACATCCAAACAAGTATCATCAAAATGACCTTCAAACTATATTCCAAATCTGTTCCCTGCATTTCAGCTCCATTAACAACCTCCAAAGCCATCATTGCTTCATTCTTATTTCATCATTTTCATTTTATTATTTCATCAGCATTTCACCGTCATTTCTTCCTAGTTAACTAAAGAAACATCCTAACAGGACTCCTTCCCATAAGTATTTTCTGCACAGGAAAACCTGAGTGACACATTGAATATATAAATCATGGCACTCACCTCCTTAAATATCTTCAGTGGCTTCACCTTCACCAGTGTTGAAAATACAACCCAGATATTTATGCCTATGAATCACCACCTGATCTGTCCCCTGCCTACCTTCTTGACCTCAACTCACAAGAATACTGGCCATCTAACTGTTCTTCAGGCACGTTGTACACTTTGGAACGTTTTAATTCTGTGGAAGAGATCTGTTTCTCTTAAATGCTCCTTTTCTTTCTTCAAAAAGGCTTTTAAAAAAAAAAAAGGCTGTTTACTTTTGAAAAGGAAATCAGAACATGAATGCGACCTCTTCAGTAGGGCTTTGCTTAACCAGTCAATCTAAAGAAACCCCCTCTGAACCAGTAGATTGTGCACAGATTTTAGCTTATTTGCCCAGCATTTGTCGTACTCAGTTAGTTGTGGTTGTTTTGTTCTTTGCATACCTCTCCCTAGAATGCAAGCGCCGTGGACAATAATAAGTAATAAAGAAACAAAAAATGTGGAATGAAAAGGAAGGAAGAAGTGAATAGATGCTTGCTTTATTTCTTCTTTCATTTTTTAAGTCCTTGGTAGCTTAGATTTTGTGCTGTCTGCCATGGCAGCCAGCAAAATATTTTGCACAGATTTGGCAATCAGTGCCTATTTTTTTTTTAAAGATTTTATTTATTTATTTTAGAGAGAGAGAATCTCAAGCAGGCTGCAGGCTGAGCACAGAGCCCAATGCAGGGCTCTATCCCACGACCCTGAGATCACAACCTGAGCTGAAATCAAGAGTTGGACACTTAACTGAGTGAGCCACCCCAGCGCCCCCCAGTGCATATTTTTGATTAAAATGTTCCACCTCTCCTTTATTCCCAAGGGAGTAATTTCAGGGCAGCACTGTTTTCTTGTTCCATGTACGGCTACATTATTGCCAATTTTTAGCACGTGTGTAGCTAGATTGAAACAGGTGTTTCAGAGGGTTCTAGACTTGTATATTTCATAGTAAAATACTCTAAAAGGAGTATTTCATAGTAATGTAAAAAGTAGCTTTTATTTTCAAAGACATGCAAATATATCTGCAGTGATTTAGAGACAGTGTGAGTCATTTCACTGTAGCTTCCTGTTCTGAATGAAATTCAGCAGTTTACTGCACACCTTCAAGACCTATTAAGAAATGTAGAGGAAATTAGGATTATACGGTGAGCAAAAAAGTCAGAGAATTTTACAGGTGGCAGAGATCTTAGAGATTGTTAAGGCCCATGTTTTAGTTCTTGTATCAGGGAATTGAGATTGAGAACAGTTACTGGCTTGCCCGATTTCTTAAAAATGGGCTTAGGGATCTCTTACCAATCTTTATAATTACACTTTGAAAAATGCTATGTAACTTACCAAATTACCAGGTTAGCAAAGTAATAATTTAAAAAAAAGAGGTAATTAAAAAGAAAGAGAGATGGATAAAAAAAAAAGTTGTTTTTGTTTTTTCTGATCAGGACAAATTACATATGTAATTCTTTAGTCTTTAAAAAATATTGATGTATCATATTGCTATATTTAAGTGTATATTCTTTTCTGGGCCTCAGTTTCCATCATAGGAGGGAGGAATCTTCTCTTCTTTTGAAATCTCAAAGTTAGAGCTCCATGACCAAAGGAACAATAATAATCACTGTGACTTCCTAGTAAGGGAGCTACAGAAAATCATTGCAAAAAGACCGTATGTTTTAGCATTCTGATAAACATGTATAAGGATAAGTTTTCTCAACATTTTTCAAGAGAAATAATAATCCTTGGAAGAGAAGTTATAGTGTACAGTTCTTCAGGCACACAATCCAATGTTCTTCCCAACTGATGCCTTTAAATTCTCTCTCCCTTTTGTCCCCCAGTCTTTTTTGGTTTTTGTTGTGTAGTTGTTGGGTACACCAAAAGGATTTGGTAAGACATGTGTTAATGTGGATGTTATTTAGCTCAGAATAAGAGACTTTTGGAGTCTGAGTTGGAAGGAAATGAATAGTTCAGTAAATCAGTTAACTTGAAAAGAGGAGAAGTACCTGGAATTTGTTGGCGCCTAGATAGTTGCTGGAAAGCATAACGGGAACATAGCATTACACTAGGAAGTGATAAGTGTCCTTTGATCTCAGCTTCCAGTCAAGGTCAATCAGGACCAGTATGTTAACCACTCTAAAGACTTACTGAAGAGTGGCCACTGCAAAAGGGAGGCTCTCCATCTCTCCTGTGTGTGGCCTCAGATGGAAGTCAGGATGGAGGCCAAAGGGCGGTAAGAAGTTTCTACCTCTTTCTAGGCCCATGGAAGCTACAATCAAATGATAAGGAAGGGTGAAATAGGAGGAATCAAATCATGTTAGAATTAAACATTCTCTCCAACTTAGTAAAAATCATTTTCCTCCAACTATTGCAGATCCAAGTGTGCATAAAAATTATTAAAATAAATTATGAGATGTTCTTTTCCTGCTTGAATGGAAGCTATTTAGGGCCTTATCTGTTATCTAGCATAATCTTGTTGATCTTGTGGTGCTGCTTATCTTACAAGATTGGACATTTTTTTTGGATTTGCATTAGAAAAGATAAAACCTGTTTTTCAAGAGTAGGAATGCCTGTTCATTTTGCCATGAGCCACAGCCAACTTTCAAAGTATTTATTTACATTCTTAAAAAAAAAAAAAAAGGATTGCACATACTTGGGGAAAAATCACACTATGATATTTGGTTTGAAATAGTTTCCTTTTTTGTAACTTAAACTCACACACAACACATGCACACTTTTTCAAGTTGAAAACAAAAAGAGCTGGAAAGAAGAGCCATGTGTCACTGCTATATGTTGTTTTTGTTTTGTTTTTTGTTTTTGTTTTTAGATTTGAAAATGTGGAACCAGAAGAGCCAAAAAAGGAAGCTTAGAACTTAGTGAGTTAATTCCTTCATTTTACAACTGTGGAAAGAGGTTAGAGCCTGGTTGTTGATGGCAGAGAGGAACCAATAGCTGGCTAGATAATCAGATCTCCAGACTTACATCTTTCCTGGCACACTTTCCTGCCTCTACTGATAAATTTGGGAATGAAGGACACAGAGAATCACTGTCACCAGCTATATTGTGTGCATCATTGTGGCATCTGGAGACAGTAGGGCCAGGATTAAATAAAAGGTTATCTTTTTTTTTTTTTTAATGTTTAAACCCAATTCTCTAATTTGGAGAAAATATTCTTACATAATATAATTTAAGAACACTTAAATATAACAGTAAGAATTTGAAATGTCCTGGTCACTACTTGATATTGTCACTTTTTACATTCAACTTCTTGACTCCTAATTACTTGAGTTAATTGAAGCACACATTTACAGATCAGTAACTTAATGACAAGGAGTTTCAGAGAAAGAAGGAAATTAGAATTTATTGTCACTTGTTGTCCAAAAGAAATCAGGTTAAATCTCCTAAAACTACATGTTATTGTAAGAATACGATTGGATTTAAATAAAAATGTAAGAAACACATCTATTAAAGAAAATAAAATATATCTGAAGGTACTTACTATCAATTCTCTTAAAAAAAGATGAATTATGTTTAGAGTATTTCAATTATATTCTTAGAAAGAGAAAAAAAATTTAACATTTTTATATAGAAAAAAAACACTCTGTAGAGTAAGAAAACATAAAGTTATAAAATTAGGACTATAGTAAAGAGAAGTCTCTTCCTAGCTGGATAATGCCCTGAATATGGAAATTAAGAAAATAAGTAGGAAATGTCCTATTAAAGTAACTTTTTTTAAAATTAGAGATTTTAGGGTGCCTGGGTGGCTCAGTCGGTTAAGTGTCTGCCTTCGGCTCAGGTCATGATCAAGTCCTGCATCAGGCTCCCTGTTCAGCGGGGAGTCTGCTTCTCCCTCTCCTTCCCACTCACTATCTCTGTCTCTCTCTGTCTCAAATAAATAAAATCTTAAAATAAAATAAAATAAAATTAGAGATTATAATAGGCTGAAATTTTAGATAGAGGAAAGGAAAGCATACACAGCATTACATTTTAGACTTGCCTTTTTCTTTTGCTGTCTTTGAGGAGTGGGCCTAGATCATAGATGTTACCCATGTCAGTCTTTAGTCAAAACAGAATAAGGACTTTTCTCATCTGTCAGCATTTAATAAAGTTTCTAATAATTCAGGAGCTCAAAGTTTTTAACATCTTTCAACACTGAATATAGAAGGAAGTTGGGTTCTGAAAGTAGAAGCATAAACCTAAAATCACTAATACCAGAGGGCGTCAGTGGCTCTGAGTTCTTGGCATTTCCTTAGATCTACAACTATAGTATATATTGACAGGTGAAAATGTAAAGTATAAATCAATAATTATCAGTAAAAAAAAATAGGATATATTTTATAGGAAACAAGATAATGAAGTGTAAGTTTTAGTCAGGGTTATGATGGTGAATGTTTACCAACTGATTTTTTTGGGCGTAAAAACATTCCTGACCATTTGCTGATTTCAGTGGTTTAACTACTTGCAACATTGCCACTTGTCGACTGTAAGTGTGGCACCTCTGAGTGCGGCGTTGGAAAGAGTTGTGAACTGCACAATGGGCTCTCAAGAATGGAGGTGTGTCAACCAGACCATTCTGAGCACCCACGAAACCAGCCTGAGATGTAAGAAGATCTGGATCTCTACAAACAGAATATTGCAGGCAGTTGGTTTTGAGGTACGAAGCGGAGAGCCGTGATCCTGCGGGCAGATATCGGAGGATAAACGGCGGCGGGAGGGAGCCTGGCCGTGGGGATCCTACACCGCCGGTGAGCGACAGCCTCGCGCGCTGCGGACGGGCACAGACTCGCAGACCGGTAGCGTCGGGAAAGGACTTTAGGGCAGCCCCCGGGGTGGAAAACCAGACTGGCGGGGTCACGCGCACGCGAACCGCAGGCCCCCCGGACAGAAACCGGAGCGACGGTCACGCGCACGCGAACTGCAGCCTCCGAGACGGAAACCCAGTGCGCCGGGGTCCCGCCGGTGAACTGCAACCCCTGGGGTGGAAACCCCAAGCAGTGGAGTCGCGCGCCCGAACTGGGAGCGGCTGGCGGTTTTAGAAGCAGAAAGGGCAGAGACGTGCCCCGACCTGGAGGCAGGACTGGGAGCGCTGCGGAGGGGCGCACAACCCAGGCCGCTGCAGTTTATAGCAGCACGGACAGAAACGGAGACGGTGTGGCCTGGAGAGCTCACTGAAGAACAGACTGAGGTCTCTCTGCTCTGAGGCAGAGGGTTGGAAACGGTCTCTTCTGCTCTGACTCGCGGAAGAGACACGGAAAGCCATCAGGGAAAGGCGCCAGAGAACAAAAGCCCCAAAGACTGATTCCTGCTGAGCCCATCCCCTGCCACAGGGGCGCAGGGCAACTCTGCCCAACAGGGTTGCCTGAGTAACAGCGCGGCAGGCCCCTCCTGCAGAAGACAGGCTGGGAAAACAAGAGGCCAGCAACCCTAAGGTCCCAAGAAAACAGGTGCATCTTGCTTGGGTTCTGGTCAATAACTTGGACTCTATACATTCCCTCAAACACCCATCAACAGAATGACTAGGAGGAGGAGCCCCCAAAACAGAAAAGACTCAGAGATTATGACTTATGCTGCAGATTTACAAATGGATGCAGATATAACCAAGATGTCAGAGATGGAATTCAGGCTAGCAATTGTGAAGACAATGGCTAGAACGGAGAAATCAATTAATGGCAACATAGAGTCTCTAAGGGCAGAAATAAAAGGTGAATTGGCAGAACTTAAAATGCTATCAATGAGATCCAATCCAATCTAGATAATCTAACAGCTAGGGTAACTGAGACAGAAGAGAGAATAAGCGATCTGGAAAACAGTATAATAGATAAAAAGGGAAAAGAAGAGGCCAGGGAAAAACAACTCAGACTCCATGAAAATAGAATCAGAGAAATAAGTGACACCATGAGGCGTTCCAATGTCAGAGTAATTGGAATCCCGGAGGGAATGGAGAGAGAGAGAGAGGGCTAGAAGATGTATTTGAGCAAATCGTAGCTGAGAACTTCCCTAATCTGGGGAATGAAACAAACAGTCAAGTCCTAGAGGCAGAGAGGACCCCTCCTAAGATCAAGGAAAACAGGCCAACACCCCGGCATGTAATAGTAAAACTTGCAAATCTTAGAACCAAGGAAACCATCTTAAGGGCAGTTAGGGGGAAGAGATTCCTTACGTACAGAGGGAGGAACATCAGAATAACGTCAGACCTATCCACAGAGACCTGGCAAGCCAGAAAGGCCTGGCAAGACATATTCAGGGTATTAATGAGAAGAACATGCAGCCAAGAATACTTTATCTGGCAAGGCTTTCACTTAGAATGGATGGAGAGATGCAGAGCTTCCACGACTGGCAGAAGTTGAAAGAATATGTGACCACTAAGCCGGCCCTGCAAGAAATATTAAGGGGGGTTCTATAAAAGGAGAAAGACCCCAAGAGTGATCTACAACAGAAATTTACAGGGACAACCTATAAAAACAACGTCTTCACAGGCAACATGATGACAATTAATTCATATCTTTCAATAATCACTCTCAACGTGAATGGCCTAAACGCTCCCATAAAACGGCACAGGGTTGCAGATTGGATAAAAAGACAGGACCCATCCATATGCTGTCTACAAGAGACTCATTTTGAACCTAAAGATACATCCAGACTGAAAGTGAGGGCTGGAGATCTATCTTCCATGCCAGCGGACCTCAAAAGAAAGCTGGGGTAGCAATTCTTATATCAGACAAATTAGATTTTAAACTAAAGTCTGTAATAAGAGACACAGAAGGACACTATATCATTCTTTAAGGGTCTATCCAACAAGAAGATCTAACAATTGTAAATATCTATGCCCCCAACATGGGAGCAGCCATCTACATAAGCCAACTGTTAACCAAAATAAAGAGTCATATTGAGGGTGCCTGGGTGGCTCAGTTGGTTAAGCGACTGCCTTCAGCTCAGGTCATGATCCTGGAGTCCCGGGATCGAGTCCCACATCAGGCTCCCTGCTCGGCGGGGAGTCTGCTTCTCCCTCTGACCCTCCCCTCCTCATGCTCTCTCTCTCTCTCATTCTTTCTCTCTCAAATAAATAAATAAAATCTTTAAAAAAAAAAAAAAAAGAGTCATATTGATAACAATACGTTAATTGTAGGAGACCTCAGTACTCCACTCTCAGCAATGGACAGATCATCTAAGCAGAAAATCAACAAGGAAACAAGAGCTTTGAATGATACATTGGATCAGATGGACCTCATAGATATTTACAGAACATTCCACCCTAAAACAACAGAATACTCATTCTTCTCGAGCACACATGGAACTTTCTCCAGAATAGACCATATACTGGGTCACAAATCAGGTCTCAACCGATACCAAAAGATTGAGATTATTCCCTGCATATTCTCAGACCACAATGCTCTAAAACTGGAACTCAATCACACAAAAAAAATTTGGCAGAAATTCAAACACTTGGAAGCTAAAGACCACTCTGCTCAAGAATGTTTGGGTCAACCAAGAAATCAAAGAAGAACTTAAACAATTCATGGAAATCAATGAGAACGAAAACACATTGGTCCAAAACCTATGGGATACTGCAAAGGCGGTCCTAAGGGGCAAATACGTAGCCATCCAAGCCTCACTTAAAAAAATAGAAAAATCCTGAATTCACCAACTAACTCTACACCTTAAAGAACTAGAGAAAAAGCAACAAACGACGCCTAAGCCACGCATTAGAAGAGAAATAATTAAAATTAGAGCAGAAATCAATGAATTAGAAACCAGAAACACAGTAGATCAGATCAACGAAACTAGAAGTTGGTTCTTTGAAAGAATTAATAAGATTGATAAACCACTGGCCAGACTTATCCAAAAGAAGAGAGAAAGGACCCAAATTAATAAAATTATGAATGAAAGGGGAGAGATCACGACTAACACCAAGGAAATAGAAGCAATTATTAGAAATTATTATCAACAACTATATGCCAATAAACTGAGCAATCTGGATGAAATGGAGGCCTTCCTGAAAACCTATAAGCTGCCAAGACTGAAACAGGAAGAAATTGACAACCTGAGTAGGCCAATAACCAGGAACGAGATTGAAGCAGTGATCAAAAACCTCCCAAAAAACAAGAGTCGAGGGCCTGATGGATTCCCTGGGGAATTCTACCAAACATTCAAAGAAGAAATAATACCTATTCTCCTGAAGCTGTTTCAAAAAATAGAAACAGAAGGAAAACTTCCAAACTCATTCTATGAGGCCAGCATTACCTTAATCCCCAAACCAGGCAAAGACCCCATCAAAAAGGAGAATTTCAGACCGATATCCCTGATGAATATGGATTCCAAAATGCTCAACAAAATCCTAGCTAATAGGATCCAACAATACAGTAAAAGGATCATCCACCACGACCAAGTGGGATTTATCCCCGGGATGCAAGGGTGGTTCAACATTTGCAAATCAATCAATGGATAGAACACATTAATAAGAGGAGGTCCTCTCAATTGATGCAGAAAAAGCATTTGACAAAATACAACATCCTTTCCTGTTTAAAACTCTCCAGAGTATAGGGATAGAGGGAACATTTCTCAAGCTCATAAAATCCATCTATGAAAAACCCACAGCAAATATCATCCTCAACGGGGAAAAGCTGAGAGCCTTTCCCTTAAGATCAGGAACACGTCAAGGGTGCCCACTCTCACCACTATTGTTCAACATAGTACTAGAAGTCCTAGCAACAGCAATCAGACAACAAAAAGAAATAAAAGGTATTCAAATTGGCAAAGAAGAAGTCAAACTCTCTCTTTTCGCAGACGACATGATACTTTATGTGGAAAACCCAAAAGACTCCACCCCCAAATTACTAGAACTCATCCAGCAATTCAGTAATGTGGCAGGATACAAAATCAATGCACAGAAATCAGTTGCTTTCTTATACACTAACAACGCAACTGTAGAAAGAGAAATTAAAGAAACGATTCCATTTACAATAGCACCAAAAACCATAAGATACTTCGGAATAAATCTAACCAAAGAGGTAAAGGATCTATACTCTAGGAACTACAAAACACTCATGAAAGAAATTGAAGAAGACACAAAAAGATGGAAAAATATTCCATGCTCATGGATTGGAAGAATAAACATTGTTAAAATGTCTATGCTACCCAGAGCAATCTATACCTTCAACGCCATCCCGATCAAAATTCCAATGACATTTTTCAAAGTGCTGGAACAAACAATCCTAAAATTTGTATGGAATCAGAAAAGACCCCGAATCGCCAAGGAGATGTTGAAAAAGAAAAACAAAGCTGGGGGCATCACGTTGCCCGATTTCAAGCTATATTACAAATCAGTGATCACCAAGACAGCATGGTACTGGCACAAAAACAGACATACAGACCAATGGAACAGAATAGAGAACCCAGATATGGACCCTCAACTCTATGGCCAAATAATCTTTGACAAAGCAGGAAAAAACATGCAATGGAAAAAAGACAGTCTCTTCAATAAATGGTGCTGGGAAAATTGGACAGCCACATGCAGAAGAATGAAACTCGACCATTCTCTAACACCATTCACAAAGATAAACTCAAAGTGGATGAAACACCTCAATGTGAGACAGGAATCCATCAAAATCCTAGAGGAGAACATAGGCAGTAACCTCTTTGACATTGGCCACAGCAACTTCTTTCAAGATACATCTCCAAAAGCTAGTGAAACAAAAGCAAAAATGAACTTTTGGGACTTCATCAAGATAAAAAGCTTCTGCACAGCAAAGGAAACAGTCAACAAAACAAAGACGCAACCCACAGAATGGAAGAAGATATTTGCAAATGACACTACAGATAAAGGACTGGTATCCAAGATCTATAAAGAACTTCTCAAACTCAACACCCAAAAAACAAATAATCAAGTCAAAAAGTGGGCAGAAGAGATGAACAGACACTTCTCTGAAGAAGACATACAAATGGCTAACAGACACATGAAAAAATGTTCATCATCATTAGCCATCAGGGAAATCCAAATTAAAACCACACTGAGATACCACCTTACACCAGTTAGAATGGCAAAAATGGACAGGGAAAGAAACAACAAATGTTGGAGAGGTTGTGGAGAAAGGGGAACCCTCTGACACTGTTGGTGGGAATGCAAGTTGGTACAGCCACTTTGGAAAACAGTGTGGAGGTTCCTCAAAAATTTAAAAATAGAGCTACTCTCTGACCCAGCAATTGCACTACTGGGTATTTACCCCAAAGACACAGATGTAGTGAAAAGAAGGGCCATATGCACCCCAATGTTCATAGCAGCAATGTCCGCAATAGCCAAACTGTGGAAAGAGCCGAGATGCCCTTCAACAGATGAATGGATAAAGAAGATGTGGTCCATATATACAATGGAATATTACTCAGCCATCAGAAAAGATGAATACCCAACTTTTACATCAACATGGATGGGACTGGAGGAGATTATGCTAAGTGAAATAAGTCAAGCAGAGAAAGTCAATTATCATATGGTTTCACTTATTTGTGGAACATAAGGAATAACATGGAGGACATTAGGAGAAGGAAGGGAAAAATGGGCGGGGGCAATTGGAGGGAGAGATGAACCATGAGAGACTATGGACCTGAGAAACAAATGGGGTTTTAGAGGGGAGGGGGGAGAGGGGATTGGTTAGCCCGGTGATGGGTATTAAGGAGGGCACGTACTGCATGGAGCACTGGGTGTTATATGAAAACAATAGATCGTGGATCTCTACATCAAAAACTAATGATGTATTGTATGGTGACTAACATAATAAAATTAAAAACTACAAAAAAAAAAAAAAAAAAGAATGGAGGTGTGTATCCTCCAGCAGTCACCAATTTTAGCTCACCCTTCCTGCTTTTCTATAGCTGGAATATCCTACTTTTAGGTCTGGGCACAAAAACCTAATGCCTGTAGCACTAGTTTTCACTTCATTAGGTTATTAAGACAGCAGATTTGATAATTGAGTCGCAAAGTGTCCTCTTGACATTAAGAGAATGTATTCATTTAGAAAATGTTCTAACACGATGTGTTTATTTGCTTGAGAAAATTGTATACCCAGACTCTATCTCACATTGGTCAGGACAGTGATACCCAGCCAGGAAGTGAAGAGCTCGTTCTTGGCACAATGGGCTTCATATGAATGCTCTCTTTTTATCTGTCTCTTCAATATCCTTATTTCCCATACTGTACTTGACCCTTAAGTCATCCAATTCTTCACACCCGGAAACTCAGCGCCAAATGTGGGACCTGGTTTTAATAACACCATGAAATCCTGTGGTGTGAGTATGTTTTGTTTTCTCCTTAACTGTATTTCTTTTGTCTATTATATGTTTACATGAATTCTGATTTGCTGTTTTATATATTTTATCTAAAGCCCCCTAAGCTCATTTCGTGTATGATAAGATAATAAAGGAAGGTTAAGTTAAAAGCCTCTTGCATCCAACTGCACCTCATTAGCTGTGGATTTTGCATGCAAACTTAGCTACTTGCTACGAGTTATCTGTAACTTCCAAGCCCGTACTTGGTGCTTTCACTGTCATTCACAAAATATGTAGAGTGTGACAAAGTTGAGACCCTTGATGCACATGTTCCCAGATGAAGTTGAAAAAGGTGATCGTTTGACTTCTTGTTTCAGTTCTCATACTGTAAACAAGTGTCCTTTTCATGACCTGCTTAGTGCCACATTTTTCACACGTTGTGTGTGTGTGCTTTTTGTTGGTGATCTTGCTTCTTACAATGGCCAGCAAGAGTGGTCGTGAAGGAAGGACTGTCTAGTGCTCTACGTGCAAGAAGTCTGTGATGTGCCTTATGGAGAAAAAATGTGTTAGGTAAGATTTGGTCAGCATGAGTTACAGTGCTATCGGCCATGACTCCAATGTTAATGAATCAATAATACGGTACATCCCAAATAAGTAAGAGGAAATTCATCAATCTAAGAAACACCTACATAGAAATATCCCTAATAATATTTGACCTAATAGCTGAGCACTGGACATCAGGGCTCATCCATCTTGACATATAAAATTAACTATCATGCAAACCAGTTTAAAAAAAGCATAGTAGACAGTATTGTGAGGTCGAAAGCCAAAGAAATATATGGTAACATTACCCAGGGTCAGGAAAATGTTAGGCCTTTCTTGGCTAGTATTTTGTATAACTAATAATGTGTAAGAAATATGTATTGACTAAGGTATCTGTTGACACAAATACACAAACAAGGTTATGTATTGATGAGTTGACAAAAATACTGTGATCAGAGGCTCTGAGGAGCCTGCCCCTTTATTTCCTAGAAGCAGTGGCTATTTGCTAATTCAGTATTGGTGGTGACGGTCTAGAACCTAACTACCATGAATAATAAGAATCAAATGTATGTGCAGATGGTGCAAAAATCTGTCTCAGTAGATCATACTCCTAAAGTGATTCCCAGACCACACATCCTCATGTGTAAGGATCTCTCTTCCTGGATGCCTAAAAGGAAAATTAACCTCCAGATGTTGCATGTGGAATTATCTTTGCCACCACTACCATTCTTTCTCCTTCCCCCTAAAATATTGGCTTTCCTTTACATTCCCTAACTCAGTGAAAGGAATCATCATACAGTCAACAAACCAAGCCAAAAACCAGGACCCAGTTAGTCTATCTTCTCCCTTAACAAAACCCCCACGACTAGTTTATCAACACATCCTGGTTTTACTTGCTTATATTTTGACCTTGTACTATCTCTCAATTCAACTCATTCCTCTCTCACTATCTCTGTGCTATAGATGTACGGCTAAGATCACTTGGTTTACCGTCAGATGGGGCTGACATTGATAATCAGAAGGAAATGAAATCGACTGCAGTTTAGTAGATGGAAAAGATTGGGTAAAGTAACTTATATAAGCCTGTTTCCTCATTTGCAAAGTGTGGATGATAAAAGTACCTATGACCTAATATAATTTGGAGGATTACCTGTCAACACATTTACACACAAGTGCTTTGTACAGCTGCGACTGACACTATCACTCGAAGAAGTGATTATTCTTAGTATATGTGCGGCCGAAGCGAGCACAGAGTGATTATTCTTATTTCTCTATAAGTCCATCCCTTCTGAGTGCCAGAAACATGACAATGAATGTTCCAATGAAGGGGGAGCCATGTCAATGGCTTCTGTTCTTACAAAATTTATACCTTTTTGTGGAAATTCTATTTAAATAGGATAATTAGGGTTATCTTAGCTTTTGCTTTTTCTTTTGCTTAGGCTGCTCTGTTTTCAGTGGTCATCTTCCCACTTGAGAACATTGAAATTGGAGTCAGAATTGACAAGAAAAGATAGGAAATGTCTTTATTTCATTTCTGCAACATCACACCACAAGAACGGGTCCAATTTATTTCTAGCAAAGGCAGTTATCAACGGGTTTGGTTTTTTCCCGTACTGAAATATACATTCTCCACAAGACTAAAACCATTCCATTTGTTTCTTATTTTCGTCAACACACTGTAACTATCCTGAGGAACTGTGTCTTTAATTATTGTGCTTTGTACCCGGGACAGACTGCAAGGACCAGGACAAAGCGAAGCAGGGAAGAATGTCTTTGAATTCAAATTTCAATCACATTGTTGTTTGAATCTGGAGATTAAAGATGTGGACAAATAAGAGCTAATGTGGGGCCTGGAGACAGTGAGAATGGGTGTTTTGCAGATGTTGAAAAGTTACTGAGAATTATAAAAGTTACTGAGAACTACTGGGGTATGCCAAGAATCTATGCCTATTATCTCTATGTGAATGCCTCTAAAGCAGCATTACCCAGACATATGGAAGAGGTTTTTCTCTCCCCAGAAAGAAATTAAAATTTACGGAAAGGAAGTAGAAGGAGCAGACAGAATTTATTTAGTGTGTGGCTCCTGTGGACCATATTATTCAGAGAAGGACACTGAGCAAAGCCCCCAGAGAAGAGTGGCTTTGTAGCTAACTAACTCAACCATGTGTTTAGAGCCTTTTCAATTTCCCCAGAGTTGAACTCTCTGAAATGCAACTGAGATCTCTTTAGTTGGTCCAAGAAGTTTACTCGAACTTTGAACAAACTTCTTGGAATCAAATAAAAAAAAACCTTAAAGGGTCCAACTTCACTAAAGAGTTCAGGATCCATTGTAAATCCCAAATTAGCAGAGATGATCATTATGCTTTAACTTTTTTATATCACTTCGCACTCTTGAGGATAATTCTGGCTTTATCTTACATGTGAGAGGGTAAGAAAGCCTTTTTTTTTTTTTTTTTTTAATGGAGCATCTTTTGTTTCTAAGCAGAACATACACACACGGATTCTATTTCATGTGAAGCTCCATAAGATGCAAGACATTATCTCTAGCAAACATCAATTGATTAAAAAGAGAAAGATGAGTGCAGTACAAAGAAGAAAAATAGGACGTATTGCTTCACAGCAAAGAAGAAATGTAGGAAGTGCTGCTTCACACCAACAAGAGTACTGGTATTGGGTACTCAGTTATGATCTCCAAAAGACTAGAGTTATACCTGTATTTTAGTTGTCATGTTTCTTTCCCTCCATATTTTTACCCTTGATTAGTGCCTGCAAAATACTCTTTCTTGGCAAACTTCATTTTCAGCCGCAGGAGGCAAATTAGACATTTAGAGAAGTCTCAAAGCAAAGCAGGGTAGAAAGTCTTTGAATTCAAATTTCAGATTGTTGTTTTAATCATGAGATTAAAGATGTACGCTAATAAGAGCTAGTGTGCAGATCGTCAGAATGGGGTGTTTCCCAGATGTTCCAAAGTTACTGAAAATTATAAAGGGAAATACCCAGAAACTGTGGCAATTACCTCTAACAGCATGGAAAACTACCCTTTTGCTAACCATATTTGTTATAAATACTTTAGATTTGTAGTATGACTTTTGCAGATATGAAATAAAGACAATTTTTAACTTTTCACATCAACTATTGTTTTGATGTTCCTTTTCTCAAATAGGAAGATATTTTACCCTGCACTGGGAGGGGGAGAAAGTAAAAATATTATTTAAAATAAGAAGAAGTAAAAATATTACTTAAAATGAAATAATTATTTAAATATTAAAACAATATTTAAATATATTATTTAAAATAAGTTGTTTCTAACTTCTAAAGGGGTAACATAGTATGTATTTATGAGGAAGGACACCTGTGCCCTTTCCTTATGCTTACAGAAACTGGTAGGGAAGGACGAAAGGAAACACTGGAATTTAAAAGCCTTTACTACGCTTTCTGTGTTGTAAAAACAAAGAGGTCATCTGGGGCTCTACCTTTTTTTTTTTTTTTTTTTAAATTTAAATTCAATTAGCCAACATATATTATAATGGGACTCTACCTTTGGAAAGAAAGAAAATCTGGGGGGTGCCTGTGTGGTTCAGTCATTAAGCGTCTGCCTTTGGCTAGGGTCGTGATCCCAGGGTCCTGGGATCCAGACCTGCATTGGGCTCCCTGCTCGGCGGGAAGTCTGCTTCTCCCTCTCCCACTCCCCCTGCCTGTGTTCCCCCTCTCTCTGTGTCTCTCTCTGTCAAATAAATAAAATCTTAAAAAAAAAGAAAGAAAATCTGGAAAGAAAAGTCTTTTATTTTAATAAGGGTTTTAGTGAATCTTTACATATGCAAAGGTCAAAGCTGAAGAGTGGATTGTATAAATGGCCATATGTGAAAATGTGATGGGAAATGTGTTTCAGCAGCACCTGAGGGTAAAATTGCCTGAGAAATGGAAAATCAGAGATAAGGGGAGAATTTTTAAAAATATGACCAAAGCACAGAGAGGCTAGAATCAGCAAAGGATGGTGGAAAGAGAGATTGTGAGAACTGACTTGTGAGAACACCCAAAATCTTAGAAAAGTGATACATGCAAGAATGTTTTGATGGTTTCTCTAAGGAATTAAGGAAAAAGAGTTAAGTTCCAAGTTTGAATTATTGTAAAGATCAAAGAAAATGGTGGTCACATGAGATGAAACGTAAGTGAGATATTCTTAATCTACAAGAACACAATGAAGGACTTGAAGTTAGTCAAACTTTGTATTTGCTGCAAAAATCAGACTTGGCTTAGCAGATTAAAAGGAAGCCTGGCTCATCACATGGGTTTAGGAGAGAGGCCCGTGTGTGTGAAGATCTAACGAAATTTTTGGTAAGAACTGATCCTAAAGAGGAATTAAACCAAATAAAACTTGAAAGATCAATGGGAAGAGAAATTTTTGAGTAGAGCAGGGTATAATTCCTAAGGCTTAGATTGTACTTTGACACTAAGTTGATAGAGAATTCCAGGGAAAAAGGGTGAAAGAAAAAACGAGTTGGATCACACACACACATGCACAAACACAATTAGATGTGTGGGGGTAGAGGCAATGCTCCCTTAGAATCTATAAACCCAGTGCAGGGTAAAAGAGGAGGAGAGTATTGGCTTGTCTTAATCAATGTGTGTGTCTACGGGAGTTCACAAGATGGCAGTCTGGTTGAAGAATTTGGCCTGGGAAAGCTGGTGATGCCTTGATCATTTAGTAAGACTAACCCACTTCTGATTAGAGAACTAACACAGGGCATCTGCATTGGGCCACCTGGGGCCCTGACAGCAGCAGCAGAACAGGAGGTGAAGGAAAATAAACCTCAGAAGGAAGCTAAGAGGCCTGTACTCCCTGAGCACTTATAAAAATAACCCTTTGATTTATCTGGGGGACAGTTGAGGAGGATGGCCTCCTAGAAATCTGCAGATGGGAGCCAAACTGGATAACAGCATTTTGTTACTGCTAGCATAATGATATTTCACTCCCATTCTGGTATGGATTGAGTCAAAGAGGTAACCTAATTTTAAATTTGTCTCAGTGTTCACTACTCTGAAACAAATTTCTCTTAACTTCCGGCTCTTCAGTTGATGTGATCAGTCAACAGAAGCTTTGCTGCTATGAATAACTGCCACTCACCAGCTCGGTGCCCACAGCCTGGACTCCCCATTGTCCACTATTGTGTAATTTGGAATGAGTCACACACATAAGACAGTATCATATGTAGAACACCTGCAGAATAGAGACACACCTTATTTGCTTCTTTCACGTTTGAAATGTGAGTATTATTAGCAGATAAGATTTTTTCATATTTATACAAAAAGTACAACTTTAGGGACGCCTGGGTGGCTCAGTCGTTAAACGCCTGCCTTCGGCTCAGGTCATGATCCCAGGGTCCTGGGATCGAGCCCCGCATCGGGCTCCCTGCTCAGCTGGAAGCCTGCTTCTCCCTCTCCCACTCCCCCTGCTTCTGTTCCCTCTCTCGCTGTGTCTCTCTCTGTCAAATAAATAAATAAAAAATCTTCAAAAAAAAAAAAAAGTACAACTTTAACCTTCAGGAAAAAAAATTTTTGTAGAGAATATTCTACTCTTGACTATTACCTAGGGGAAAGATAAACCAATGTATTTATTTGGTTTTGTCTATGAAAAAGCTTTTGATACTTTTCTTACCGAAGGTATATTTTTATGTTGAAATAATACAGTTAAGAGGTGCAATTTTTAGTTATGAGAAGTCTATTGACTGAATCAAAGTCAGAACAATAAATAATTCTCTGGCTGTGTATTCTGGGGGAAGTAGTGTTAATGATAATTACCTTATATTACTTCTTTTTTGAGGTAGTAATAAATTTTTAAATCATAACAATTTTGTGATGAGATAATTTGTGATGAGCACTTTGTATAGAACACAAAATTATTGTAATTGCTTGTTATCAGTAGAAATTGAACTAATCATGGTAGAGCCCTTGAGAATTGTTGCTTGACTGACATTTATCCACAGTTTCTGTAACTGACCTGTAAAAGGGATATTCAGTGATTTTTTTTTTTAAGTGTGAGGATGATAACACTTCTTTTGCTTATTAATAGGGTAAAACTATAAAGTATTCAAGAAGTTATGAACAGAAAGACAGAAGAAAAATGTTTATTTGGGCAATTGTCATTAAACACATAAAGGATAAGCTCTAAATAGCATTTTTGATATAGATCTGAAATTGGTAAACATTCTGAAAGGGGTCAGATAGTAAATATTTCAAGTTTTGTGGGACATATGATCTCCGTCGAAACTACTCATTTCTGCCATTTTAGTGAAAGAGTAAGCACGAAGACTTCACGATGAGTGTGGCAGTTTTGCAATAACACTTTGTTTTTTAAAAAGCAAGCGTCCAGATTTGGCCCATGGGTCATCATTTGCCAATCTCTGGTATATAGTAAAAATAATGATATAATTCTGGATGGTTTCCTGACAACATTAGGCCAATAGAAGACAATGACATAAAAAAGACTTTGATGGGCTGACATAATGAGGAACTTGATGAGAAATTAAGCGCTTGTTTATTTATTAAACCAACATTTATTGAACAACGGTTAGTGGCAGGTTTTGCTATTACCTAGGTAAAAAGACTTGCAGGACATGGGCTTTGCCTTCTGAGGAACAAACATGGTTTGCATGATGACTGCTTGTTATACTTCAATAACGCTATAATGGTGAAGAAAGTTTTTA
Organism: Phoca vitulina; assembly: GCF_004348235.1. Lineage (NCBI taxonomy): Eukaryota > Metazoa > Chordata > Mammalia > Carnivora > Phocidae > Phoca > Phoca vitulina. The sequence goes on along the minus strand of NW_022589707.1, from coordinate 70,002,122 downwards.
AAGACCCAATTAGACTGATCAAAGGATTGGAAAGGTTTCTTTATAAAGATACACTTAAATCATTAGAACTCACAATCTGGAAAGAATAACTAAAAGGTTATGTGTCTGAATTTAATAGAAATAACTTCATAGATGCTAATAGGTTTCATGTGGTTATTTATATGGTAAAGATAGCTTGGGGAGTCACTTTTATTGAATGTTTTTGTGCATGCTACTTTAACAAAGACAACAATATAGCAGGAAAAGAAATAAAAATTCCAAAAAAGATTAGTAGAGCTGATACTCAGCATTTCACATTTTCTTTATGTATTATCATTCAGATTTTTTCTATACATATATATTTTTGTACTGTTATCATAGCTGAGATGTGATTTTTTTCACTTAAATTGTGGTATATATTTTCATGTCATCAGTCATAATCCCATTCCATTTTGATGTTCTCTTCTGATGCCTTTGACTTTTCACTCTGCAGTATATATTACCATTTGATGTCTTCCTAATATACTTTCTGTTTAGCAGAATTTTCTCTCCTGAGCTCCAGATACTTCCCTCACCTATCTATTGCATGTTCCCTTGACTAGTCTACAGATAATCAACATATGTCCTGGAAATAAATTGTCATTAGCCCTGCTCAAAGCTATTATACTTCCTTGACTCATCATTTTTTTAAATGGTGTTATAAACCAAACTCTGAAGGCCAGATTCTGAGAGTTAATTAAGATTTCTTCTCCTTCTCCTCTGAGTCCCTAAATGATTATACATTAAATCCTGTCACTTTCACCTCCTTGGAACCAACCTCTTAGTCTATCCCATAATTTTGCTCATTGTGATTGTTGCCAACAACTCCTCCCTGTCTTCAATCCATCTTCCTCCTTGCTGCAGAACTGGTCATTCTAAATATACATCTGATTCTATTCCTGGTTAAAATCCCTCAGTGACTCTCAATAATAATCCAGACTCTTTTAAACACAAGTAATAGAAATCTCACTTAAGCCGGCTTACAATAAATGAGACTTCTCTTGTTTACCAATTTAGAAGGGTACAATGGGCTGACAAGCTCTCTGGCTCAAATGATGTTATTAGGTGTCTTTTCTCTGTTTCTCTGTTTTTGTATCTCTGTCACTGCTCTCTTTTTTCTCAGCCTAGCTCTCTCTTTCTCTCCCACCTCCCTTTCTCCAAATCAATTAAAGAGTAATTAAAAAGTTAGATATGTGTCTAAGAACAAAAGTGCATCCAAGAAAGAAAAAGAAATAGATAACGGAAGGAAAAGAAGCCAAGTGGTATAAACATTGCTTGAGCTAAGCTCGAGGATTTGTCTGGACTGACCAAAATCCCATTTGAGATTCAGGCATATTATTAGACACTCAAATGATTTTTATTATTTTGAGTTATAATTTATATTAATGCATATAATTTATTTCACTATTTGATTTATTCTAGTTCACTTTTGTTTCTGATTTTTTGTTGAGCAATTTAGCTAAATAATATGCACCACTACTTTCTCCAATCATATCTTATTAAGTAAAAATATTAATAACAAGATGTGAAAAGTGCTTTGGATATCTAAAATGTGTAGGCTGATACAAAAATTCAGAAATTTGAAAGTTGCATATGTACACATAGACACATACATACAGGAAACCTTTTATTATTTCATATATTTCAAAGGATGTATTGGTGTTCATTTCATAATTTCTAAGTTAATAGTCTTGAAACAGTATACTTTTAGGTGCTAATTATTATGGGAATCCAATACATCAATAGTAAGGAGGAAAATAACAGTTTTAAATTCAAAAGTATAGTTACAAAATGTTATTTGTTACCCATTTTTTTGTACCTAAGTTTTTTACTCACAGTGAGATCTGTAGACCTTTCATACTATATACTAATACATGTGACAATGGAAACCAATATAAGGAGGGCATTAGCTCTAGCCCTGGGGTGGTCCTCTGGGTAGGAACAAGGAGTATCAATTTACATATACAGAATGATGTATCAGGGCTTTTTAGTTGAAGTTTCTATCTGCCAGCTGATGAAGATGTTCAACTATGTGCAGATGCAAGGAAGAAGGGCCTACACAGCAGGTCTCTGAAGTGAATCTCCATCCTGATCGATCCACCAGACAAAGAAGGAATACTGCATTAGTAGATGGGATTTATTCATTCCCACAGTGATTTATGTATTTATAGTATTATGTGTAGAGGCTCAAAATCCCAACATTTGAATTCTCCCATTTAAAAGTGATATGAAAGCCCATACTGATATTCTAATTCCTTATATGTATGATAAAGTTATTATTTTTTACAAGGAAGGACATGATCTGTTATTTAAATTTTATTGTCTCTTTTTCAGGTGATTACTTTCCAATGTAATTCAGGCTGAATCATTAATAATAAGTATCTAATGCTAAATAAAGACATAATACTACATTAAGTATTATGAGTATTCACCTTTTATTATTATGTTAGTATTTTATTATTTCTTAACTAATGATATTGGGATAAAGGCAAGGAAACATACATTTAATAGATTAGCCATCGTGTTTGTCTGATCATGTTAATTTTTTATTGTTATGTTAATCTGCATACATTACATCATTAGTTTTAGATGTAGTGTTCCATGATTCATTGTTTGTGCATAACACCCAGTGCTCCATGCAGAACGTGCCCTCCTCAATACCCATCACCAGGCTAACCCATCCTTCCACCCCCCTCCCCTCTAGAACCCTCAGTTTGTTTTTCAGAGTCCATCATCTCTCACAGTTCGTCTACCCCTCCAATTTCCCCCCGTTCATTCTTCCCCTCCTGCTATCTTCTTCTTCTTTTTATTTTCCTTAACATATATTGCATTATTTGTTTCAGAGGTACAGATCTGAGATTCAACAGTCTTGCACAATTCACAGTGCTTACCAGAGCACATACCCTCCCCAGTGTCTATCACACAGTCACCCCAGCCCTCCCACCCCACCCCCCACTCCAGCAACCCTCAGTTTGTTTCCTGAGATTAAGAATTCCTCATATCAGTGAGGTCATATGATACATGTCTTTCTCTGTTTGACTTATTTCGCTCAGCATAATACCCTCCAGTTCCATCCACGTCATTGTAAATGGCAAGATCTCATTCCTTTTGATGGCTGCATAATATTCCATTGTATATATATACCACATCTTCTTTATCCATTCATCTGTCGATGGACATCTTGGCTCTTTCCACAGTTTGGCTATTGTGGACATTGTTGCTATAAACATTGGCGTGCACGTACCCTTTCAGATCCCTACTTTTGTATCTTTGGGGTAAATACCCAGTAGTGCAGTTGCTGGGTCATAGGGTAGCTCTATTTTCAATTTTTTGAGGAACCTCCATACTGTTTTCCAGAGTGGCTGCACCAGCTTGCATTCCCACCAACAGTGTAGGAGGGTTCCCCTTTCTCCGCATCCCCGCCAACATCTGTCATTTCCTGACTTGTTAATTTTAGCCATTCTGACTGGTGTGAGGTGGTATCTCATTGAGGTTTTGATTTGGATTTCCCTGATGCCGAGCGATATTGAGCTCTTTTTCATGTGTCTGTTGGCCATTTGGATGTCTTCTTTGGAAAAATGTCTGTTCATGTCTTCTGTCCATTTCTTGATTGGATCATTTGTTCTTTGGGTGTTGAGTTTAAGAAGTTCTTTATAGATTTTGGATACTAGCCCTTTATCTGATATGTCATTTGCAAATATCTTCTCCCATTCTGTCGGTTGTCTTTTGGTTTTGTTGACTGTTTCCTTTGCTGTGCAAAAGCTTTTTATCTTGATGAAGTCCCAATAGTTCATTTTTGCCCTTGCTTCCCTTGCCTTTGGTGATGCTTCTAGGAAGAAGTTGCTGTGGCTGAGGTCAAAGAGGTTGCTGCCTGTGTTCTCCTCTAGGATTTTGATGGACTCCTGTCTCACATTTAGGTCTTTCAACCATTTTGAGTCTATTTTTGTGTGTGGTGTAAGGAAATGGTCCAGTTTCATTCTTCTGCATGTGGCTGTCCAATTTTCCCAACACCATTTGTTGAAGGGACTGTCTTTTTTTCACTGGACATTCTACTAACACCAAAGAAATACAAACAATTATAAGAACATATTATGAGCAACTATATGTCAGCAAATTAGATAATCTGGAAGAAATGGATACATTCCTAGAGATGTATAAACTAACAAAATTGAACCAGGAAGAAATAGAAAACCTGAACAGACCCATAACCACTAAGGAAATTGAAGCAGTCATCAAAAATCTCCCAACAAACAAGAGCCCAGGGCCAGATGGCATCCCAGGGGAATTCTACCAAACATTCAAAGAAGAATAATACCTATATTTCTGAAACTGTTCCAAAAAATAGAAATGGAAGGAAAACTTCCAAACTCATTTTATGAGGCCAGCATTACCTTGATCCCAAAACCAGACAAAGACCCCATCAAAAAGGAGAATTACAGACCAATATCCCTGATGAACATGGATGCAAAAATTCTCACCAAAATACTAGCCAATAGGATCCAACAGTACATTAAAAGGATTATTCACCACGACCAAGTGGGATTTATCCCTGGGCTGCAAGGTTGGTTCAACATCCGCAAATCAATCAATGTGATACAATACATTAATAAAAGAAAGAATAAGAACCATATGATCCTATCAATAGATGCAGAAAAAGCATTGGACAAAGTACAGCATCCTTTCTTGATCAAAGCTTTTCAGAGTGTAGGGATAGAGGGTACATACCTCAATATCATAAAAGCCATCTATGAAAAACCCATAGCAAATATCATTTTCAATGGGGAAAAACTGAGAGCTTTCCCCCTAAGGTCAGGAACACGGCAGGGATGTCCACTATTACCACTGCTATTCAACATAGTACTGGAAGTCCTAGCCACAGCAATCAGACAACAAAAACAAATAAAAGGCATCTGAATCAGCAAAGAAGAAGTCAAACCCTCACTCTTTGCAGATGATATGATACTTTATGTGGAAAACCCAAAAGACTCCACCCCAGAACTGCTAGAACTCATACAGGAATTCAGTAAAGTGGCAGGATATAAAATCAATGCACAGAAATCAGTTGTATTCATATACACCAACAACCAGACAGAAGAAAGAGAAATTAAGGAGTCATTCCCATTTACAATTGCACCCAAAACCATAAGATACCTAGGAATAAATCTAACTAAAGAGGCAAAGCATCTGCACTCAGAAAACTATAAAGTACTCATGAAAGAAATTGAGGAAGACACAAAGAAATGGAAAAACGTTCCATGCTCATGGATTAGAAGAACAAATATTGTGAAGATGTCAATGCTACCTAGAGCAATCTACACATTTAATACAATCCCTATCAAAACACCATCCACTTTTTTCAAAGAAATGGAACAAATAATCCTAAGATTTGTATGGGACCAGAAAAGACCCCAAATAGCCAGAGGAATGTTGAAAAAGAGAAAGAAAGCCGGCAACATCACAATTCCGGACTTCCAGCTCTATTACAAAGCTGTCATCATCAAGACAGTATGGTACTGGCACAAAAACAGACACATAGATCAATGGAAGAGAATAGAGAGCCCAGAAATGTACCCTCAACTCTATGGTCAACTAAATAGCCACTTTTTAAAGAAGACAGGTACATGAAAAGATGCTCAACATCATTAATCATTAGGGATATGCAAATCAAAACCATAATGAGATATCACCTCACAGGTGTTAGAATGGCTATTATAAAAAAGACAAGGTGTTGGCGAGGATGTAGAGAAATGGGAATTCTTGTGCACTGTTGGTGGGAATGTAAATTGGTACAACCACTATGGAAAACAGTACGGACGTTCCTCAAAAAAATTAAACATAGAACTACCACAGGATCCAGCAATTCCACATATGGGTATTTATCTGAAGAAGATAAAAACACTAACTCAAAAAGATGTATGCTCCCCCATATTCATCGCAGCATTAATCACAATAGCCAAGACATGGAAGCAACCTAAGTGTCCATCAATGGATGAATATATAAAGAAATTGATTTATATATATATATATATATATACACACATATATATGTGCATATATAAATTTTGCATATATACACATATATATGTATACATATACATATATAATAAATAATTATTCAGCCATAGAAGAATGAAACCTTGCCATTTGTGAAAACATGAATGTATCTTGAGAGCATTATGCTGAGTGAAATAAGTCAGACAGAAAGACATACACCAAATAATCTCTCTTATACGTGAAATCTTTTTTTTTTTTGAGATTTTATTTATTTACTTGAGATAGAGAAAGAGAGATAGGGAGAGAGCATGACCAGTGGGGAGGGGCAGAGGGAGAGGGAGAAGCAGACTCCCTACTTAGCGCAGAGCCCAACAGGGGGCTAGATCCTAGGACCCTGAGATCATGACCTGAGCCGAAGGCAGACACTTAACCGACTGAGCCATCCATGCACCCCTCTTATATGTGAAATCTTTAAAACAAAACAAAATATCTCGTAGGTATATAGAACAGATTGGTGTTACAAGAGGGGTGGGGGGATGGGAGAAATGGATGAATTATTTTTTATTAAGTCTAAATAAATTGAATAAAAATTTAAAGAAGAGATGTGGTAAGCTAATTCCACAATTGTTCTAATTCCCATGTTATATTTGTCTTATGTTATAAATTGTTAGGTATTCATTGGTCCCCATTTTCATGATCAACTAAGTAGTCAAAATATCAGAATAAAACCTATTATTTTATAAGGGGTTTTAACTATCAACTTGAGAAAGACTTGTGTTGAACATGAATAATTGTATATTCTTTGAATGCACTTAAAGTTGATTTGAGATCTTCTATAATGTTTAGCAAAAGGGCAATTGCTAAGCCTTGCTATTTGAAAAACACTGAAAAAAAACCCAAACACACAGTTTTTGCTAATTGACAGATGGCTCACAGTCATAGGTTCCTTTTCGTAAAACTTTATTTTCTTATCACTTCATTTGGGGTGAGGCAATCATGTTAAATAGTGAACCTTTCTTTTTCTAGACCTAATGGTTTTAGAGGTTTATGAACGATGTCACATTAACTCCTGTGAAAAAATGCAACACATTAAGGCGAACACTCCCACTGATGAAGTGAATACACTTATCCCTGTCTCTCAGCTCCTAACTCGTTCCTGTCAGCATTTATGTTTCCAGAACTAAGTATCCACTGTCCTCATGCATTCTTTCTCTGCCCTGGTCCCTCCCTTCTCTAAGAATCTTAGAGCTGTTTTTGCCTCTCTGTAATAACTGTGTCCTGTGGTTCTATATTCTCTTTAAAATATAACTTGCCTTATATTTAACTCAATAAATACATATTGAGTAGTTATGTATGAAGTAAAGATATTCAAGGATGACTTAGATGCAGTTCCTACCCAGTAAGAGTTTTTGTTAAGAAAGAGAAAATTTGTTAACAGATATACTAGAAGCATTAGTACGATGACAGGGATTTATTTTTTTATTATTTTTTTAAAGATTTTATTTATTTGAGAGAGAGAGAGAGAGTGAGAGAGAGAATGAGCAGGGTGGAGGGGCAGAGGCAGAGGGAGAAGCAGACTCCCTGCTGAGCAGGGAGCCCGATGTGGGGCTCTATCCTAGGACCCTGGGCTCACGGCTCATGACCTGAGCCAAAGGCAGACACTCAAAGGACTGAGCCACCCAGGAGCCCGATAACAGGGATTTAAAGAAAATATTAAAATTTGGCCAGATTGTTTCTGGCTAGCTATGGTTTGATCAATTTTTTTCAAGCGTGCAAGGCTAGAAATAGATTTCATACATAGGTTTTAACAATGGAAGGCAATTTAATTGCCTTCCCGAAGAACCTGGACTGTAATATTTTTAATGTTGAATACTGTGAAAGTGGGAGAATGTTTTGGTGGTAAACTAGGCTTTCACATTAGCCCTTTAATTTATCCTAGTAGGCAACAGGCAAGCATTTATACATATGAAGCCAGCCATGGTCAAATGGAAATGTTTCATGTCAATGATAAATAAATTTATGGAACACTTACTATAGGACAGACACTAGTCTTAATTCACTCATGTAGTCCTTACAATAATGCTTTGGAGACTATTACAACATACACGTTATAGATGAAGAAATAGTGAAGAAACGGACACAAAAAAGTAAGGTGAGTCATCTAGCTAGGAATCATCACCCAAGGTAGTTTACGTCCAAAGTTCATATTCTTAGTCTCTACCTGTAAGTCTCCTCTGGGTAGGAATGCTATATGCATATCCACTTCAAGGAGCAACGTTCAGGCTTGGAACTCTCAGATGTGTGTTACTAGGTGGAAAGTATGACTGTAGGCTTGAGAGGAGCAAATGGCTAGGTAATCATAGGCTGTTCCCGAGACTTTGTATGAATCATACCATTTATTTTGGATGCTTCAGGAAATGAATGTAAGCTATCCTCTGTGAAATGCCTAATTCACTACTTTGCCTGAGGACTCTTGCCTGGTGTTCGGTCTCTGCCCCATGGGTAGGAAGTACCAAGAATTGCATTTATAAACTTAGATCTTATAAAGAGCACATGTATTTAATTGGCTTCTTTCAGTATGTACATATGGGGAGCCTCACATTGATAGATAAGCACATACCACGATGGCGGAGACATGGTTTGCAAAATAGTCACGTTGAAAGTTTGTTCTGCCTCTTACCATCACCTAACCATCAGAAATACCTGGCGTGATAACAGTATCACAGCAGCTGTGCTATTTTCAAGTGTTTTGATTCCTACACAACCTCCCACGATTACTCCCTTTTTAGATTTGCTGTTTTTATCCGTTTGTACAAATGAGTTATTACTTGAACATGAAATAGAGCAGGAGAAAATATGAAAGAAATATGCTACAGTGGACATATTTTCAGGCACAGTGGTCATGGAGGCAACTGACTTGCCAACTACGCACAGTTTATACACTATTAAAAAGTGATTCTGTTACCAGGAAGCCAGAGTTGAGACAGTCCAGATTGGTCTGTGACAGTCTCCTGCTGTTTTTTTTCTTTTTTGACAGGACTGAACTGTGAGTCAACAAAATGTTTTTCTGTATCATGCAGCTTGACAGTATTAATTGAATGCTTTCCCTCAGAATTTGAATCATGGACAAAGAAGCCCAAATTTTCTGTTTCCAAAGGTTAATGATCAGTCAGTGGTTTTCTTTTAAGGTATGGTTGTTCTGTATAAAAAGGATCTTAATAAAATACATTGTCACACAGTTTAATGCTCAGTTTGCTGGGTGAGAAGGAAAACGGATCCGTTGCAGGGTGAATATAGTGTCGTGATAACTGAGGTCAAATTTGCTTCCTCAAGAATCTGCTTTGAATTTTGGTTATTCAGCTGTGTTTACTAATAAACTGTGCAAGCATATAAACAAGCGGTCCTAGAGACACAATGGCTAGACTTTCTGTTTCCAAAATATTGGCCCAAATTGCAAAGTCCATTCTCAGAAAATACATTTCCTTTGGAAGCAAAGGATTGCTAAAGCAGAAGAGATGGAGTTATTCTAAATTTGTGATATTTTTGATGGCATATTACAAACATCTAAGGTATATCCTAGGTATTACTAACAGAATAAAAATGGAATGAGTCAAATACAAATACATACATTTAACTGCTAATGAAAACTTACAAAAAATAAAGGAGTAAAGATACTGAGATAATACAATTTTCATGTTTTTAAGACGGGGTATGCTAAGTAACAATGACCAAATGGCTCTCCCATTGCAGCTAGTTCCTGAGTTGCTAACCTTCACACCCACATTTTCCAGATAGTTTCTAAGATGCTTTTTTTTTTTTTTAATCAGTCATACCATATCCATCAGATTAAATACTTGATTTTTATCTGGTATTCTAGATCTGGTTAAAGAAAAATCCTGAGATTTAACATACCATAAGCAGCTCGAGTCAGTGACTTAGCTATTAACATTTTATAAGTTAAAAATACGATACATTTTCCCCAATAAGTAGTGGTTTTAAAAACAAATTTACCTTTAGTTTGCTACTCAAGACAACATCCTTTTTTTCCTTAACTTGGCTAAAACATCTTAGAGCTCAAAGGAATTTATATTTCAGTCCCTGACTCAATTTTCAATGAAAGAACATTTTAAAGAGCTACTAAAATTCCTCATTTTGTAAATGAGGGAAAGAAAAGTTGAGTTTGAAAGATTAAGACTGACTACATTTATGGGAACTAGAATGGATTTTTCAGAAACATTCAGAAAAATGCTGTTTTTAAAGGAATTTTTTCCTAGCTTTATAACATGGATCACTGGTTCATGCTCAGTATTCTCTAAAATTTCATGGATTCTGGGTTTTGATCCAAGCATAAGTATTTTGGGGGTTAAATTTTGGCCGAACCTCTGGAGAAGATTCTTGAATCTCTCCTCTGTATCTCCTTGCAGCTGAGGTAAACAATGTTCAGCCTTATGACAGAGCCTCACCGGAAATACCTGCATCTGTTTGCCTCTCTGAGGCCCGCTCTAGCTCCAGAACAGTGAAGAGCTCTGGATTTCACATCCCCAGGGTCAACCCTTAACCAGTGGAAGATTTGGTGGGTGACAGTTGGTGGATGACAATTTGGTGGCAAGCTCCACACAGTTTCTCAGAAGGGAGCCAACAGAATGGAGCATGATTTGCCACAGCAGAAACCCTCTTATTAGTATATCCTTTCCTGGCTTTTCTTTCTTTCCTGTCTCATCTTACCCCTTCCCCACTCATGCATTTCCTAAGATCACCTCCCAAATAGACTATATGCACATGAGTCCTTGTCTCATTGTCGGCTTTAGGGAACACAAACTGAAACAGATTGACTTCCAATTTCTGTGAAGAGATACTTAAACATTTTCTAATATCAATAACCAAAGATTCAGTAGAGAGAGAAGAAAGAAAAAGAGAGAAAGAGGAAAAAAAAAGGAGGGAAAGAACTTGGTCAAGTCTCTTACCATTAGCCACAACCTACGTGACTGTTACTAAAAATATGAAGATGACCTCTCCAATAGAACATGCCAAACCAGTTATGTCCTTTGTGCCTAGCATCATTTTTTTTTAAAGTGAATAATTTGTTCTAATTTTGTTTTTTAAAAGACCACAACTTATTATTATTATTTTTTTAAGATTTTATGTATTTATTTCACGGGGAGGGAGAGAGAGGAATCACAAGTAGGCAGAGCGGCAGGCGGAGGGAGAGGGAGAAGCAGACTCCCCACTGAGCAGGGAGCCTGACGTGGGGCTTGATCCCAGGACTCCGGGATCATGACCCGAGCCCAAGGCAGACGCTTAATCGACTGAGCCACCCAGGCGCCCTAAAAGATCACAACTTTAGATGAATTATTTGCTTTCTGATTCTTTTTTTTTTTCCCTATAGAGCACTTCTCATTTACTTTAAAATATGAACAAAGTAAGCCTATCATATTAGAGTTGGTAAGAAACTAAATGAAATGGTGTTATATCTACATGTCTTTAAGAAATACTAGCACCAGGGGCGCCTGGGTGGCTCATCCGGTTAAGCGGCTGCCTTCGCCTCAGGTCATGATCCCAGGGTCCTGGGATCGAGCCCCGCATCAGGCTCCCTGCTCAGCAGAGAGCCTGCTTCTCCCTTTCCCTCTGCCTGCCGCTCTGCCCACTTGTGCTATCTCTCTGTCAAATAAATAAATTAAAAAAAAAAAAAAAAAACTTTAAGAAATACTAGCACCAGAAAAATTAGAAAATTCTCAAATTTTGGAGTTTATATTAGTTTTTTTCTTCTTTTTGTAGTGAAAATATATTAATATAATATATAGGGAATTTTTTCCCCCTCAGTTAAAATCCTGGGGAGACTTACCAGTGAAAAAAACAAAAAATCTTAAATTAGATTTTTTTTTTAAAGATTTTATTTATTTATTTGACACAGAGAAGAGACAGCTAGAGAGGGAACACAAGCAGGGGGAGTGGGAGAAGGAGAAGCAGGCTTCCCACTGAGCAGGAAGCCCGATGCGGGGCTTGATCCCAGGACCCTGGGATCATGACCTGAGCCGAAGGCAGATGCTTTATGACTGAGCCACCCAGGCGCCCCTGAAATTAGATTTTTGAGACGAATAAATATGATAAATAATAATGGAAAAACATAACAAATAATTATTAAACAATTTAAATTTAATTTTGTGTAGTTAACAAAAGAAAATGAGAGGGAGAGGAATGATGGTGAGGGGTAAATAAATGGTCTGAAAGTTGATTTATTCTGCAAAATCCTTAATAGACATAGATCTAACTAATTTAATAAAATTTCACTTAAAAATAGTCATACATGGTGAAAACTTTTTATAATTATCTCATAGACAAATAAAATGGCTATTCTAGAAAACTTCTGTTTTCCTAATTTGTAGTGACAAATTCCTGTTGACATGCACGTTATTTTATAGGGTCAAAGTGTCTCTTTGAAAAAACTTTGCCGGGCGCCTGGGTGGCTCAGTTGGTTAAGCGACTGCCTTCGGCTCAGGTCATGATCCTGGAGTCCCGGGATCGAGTCCCGCATCGGGCTCCCTGCTCGGCAGGGAGTCTGCTTCTCCCTCTGACCCTCCCCCCTCTCATGTGCTGTCTCTCTCATTCTCTCTCTCTCAAATAAATAAATAAAATCTTTAAAAAAAAGAAAAAACTTTGCCTTTTTTGCATTCCCTCCCTTAGAAACAAAAATTATACATTTTTAAAGTATCATCTCATTAAAAACCATAAGTGAATCGAAACCTTTATGAAACTTTTCCTTTCCATATATTGACATAAGTATAATTCGCTTTTCCTTGACCAGATAAAAGTAAATCTTGCACCGTATCTAGCCTCAAGGTAAGAGTCATCATCCTTTTAGTTTGTAAATACATTTTGTTAGGCAGCACGTTAATTTAAATAAATTAACGTTAACGGATAATTTCTGGCATTCCATACCATTACGAATAACACGTTTTTTTTATTTTTATAGTAACTGTATAGGTGTTTGTCTGTACACATTTCACCTAAGTAAGAAAGTTGCAGTTTGACCTCCAGGCTCAGTTGAGACCAGAGCTGGGGCTCTAGAGCTTTCCCATCTTTCCTGTCTGAATTCTTTTCTGTCTCCCCTCTATGATGAAAAAGGAGAGAATGACCTCTTGATCAGAAGCCAAGAATATGACTAAATTAAATGAAAGTTGTCCTCTTTTCTTCCAAACCTTCTACATTTTGGCCAAAACATTTCTTGGAGACAGGAAGCAATTAATTGCATGTTTTGATTTTTTATCGTCTGCCTTTCCATCTGGTACTTGACTGCACATTATATATAGGAGGGTGTGAACAGAAGATGGTGACTATGTCAGCAAAGACTAACATTTTTGCAGTGTGCAAGTAAAGAAGCTGATAACATAATTATGACGTGGAAAGACAAATTATGGAAACATGCAACTGTGAATAATTGGAAAATTGGCTCTATAAGTTATAGTATATTCTTAGTTCAAAGATGTGAATGAAAACTCATGTGTAATGAACTTCTTGTCATCAAACAAAATCAGGGAGATTAGTTTCCTTAAAAATGTTAAAACTAACATTTACGTTGAATATAATTTTAAAAGCTGCAGCTTTTTAATTAATAGTTAATTAACCATTAATTTTTAATTAACCAAATTAGGGGTGCCTGGGTGACTCAGTTGGTTAAATCTCTGCCTTTGGCTCAGGTCATGATTCCAGGGTCCTGGGATCAAGCCCCGCATCGGGCTCCTGGCTCAGCAGGGAGCCTGCTTCTCCCTCTCCCACCCCCCCCTGCTTGTGTTCCCTCTCTCGCTGTGTCTCTCTCTGTCAAATAAATAAAATCTAATAAAATAAAATAAAATAACCAAAATAATTTTAAATAATAATTAACCATTGATTATTTAGTTGTTAAGATTGAGCATTTCTATATATGAGGATATTAATTTCATTTTAAAGAGAAGAGATCTGATAAATAGAAATCAAATATTAACAAAGGAAGGTATAGTGTGTTGAATGATATCCTTTAAAAAGATAAGGTCATGTCCTACCCCTTAGAACCTGTGAATGTGACCTCATTTGTGAAAAACAGTCTTCGCAGCTGTAATGAATATCTCAAGTGAGCTTATACTGGACGATGCAGGTGGACCCTAATGCCAGTGACAATTGACCTTAGGAGAGGAGAAAGAACAGAGTATAGGCCAGGTAACAACAGAGGCAGAGGTTGGAGTTACTTAGCAAAAGAGTACTTTGAATCACCAGAAGCCAGAAAGAAGCAAAGAAAGTTTTTTTTTTTTTTTTTTTTCAGTTATACATATTAGATCACATTCTGGCACACACAGGAGGGAGGCAAGAGTTTTTCAATAACGTGTTTTAGAAAACTGTCCATTTTTTCTTATGTTCATCTGAATGTAAGACCTAGAAACAAAACAAGGTAACATTGAACACTGAGTATTTTAGAATCCAGTAACCAAAAGTCAGGCCTTTCCCTCCCTCCTCTTCATAATGATAAATAAACAGAGTATATAGGCTTTTCAGATAGAGCCATTCCTGTGACAAGACTCCTGACGACTGTGAAGCCTCTGCTATGGGAAATGTGGCGCTAACAGGAAGTACTGTGCTGTTCTCTTAGAAGAAAAAGAATACTTATTCTTTGCCTTCTCTACTTATACTCAACACCTAGATGCAAATCAGAGATTCATTTGCCCCAGTCAAATATCCACCAAATAAATCTATTCCCTCATCATGGGCAGCAACTCCAGATTCATGCTGGCCAGTCAACAGGTTGACATTTCAAAGTGTCCACTGGTCACTGTGTGTATTATAAGAATCTATCTGCTGACTAAAGATCCGGTCCTCAGCATAGTCCAGGTCATTGCCTCCAGGAATGTAGAGCCTTTGGAGAGAGCTCAGCACTAATGACACCTTGATTTTAGACTTTTGGCTTCCAGGACCATCAGAGAGTAATTTCTGTTGTTTGGAGCTACTGGTTTTCTACAATTTGCTACAACAGCCCTAGGAAACTCAGAGAGAAGGTGGCTATGCATTTTTTTTTTTTTTTTGTAGTTTATGTCTTCAATTATTGTTTATATAATCAGTATTACATATTAGGAATTAAAGCTTCTGTTCTTCACGTTCTCCAATACTAATTAGTTTAATTCTCACAACAACCGAGAGTAAGTACTAGGAGAGTAGGGCAGGGCGCAGCACAGCCTCGGTCAGTGGCTGGGGGTCTCCCATTATATGTAGGAGGGTGTGAACACAAGATACCAGTGTAGGACTGGGATTTCGGACCCTGGCTGGGCTCCAGGGTTGATGTGCTATGTTATCCTAAATAAATGAATTGAGGCAAAAACAGGTGATGGAATTCAAAGTGATCCTCCACAAAGGTGCTTTCATCTTCTTTTGAATAGGAATGCTAAGACAGGGAATTTGAGTCTCTGAAAATCAAATGGGTCACACAGGAGGATAAACAAATACCCCAGTAATGAATAGTGTTGATTCTTCGAGTCTGTTTTCTCCTTCCTAACACCAAAGACTATCTGGCTTAGGGTGGAAAAAAAAATCTAGTTACACATCTCCATCCTTCAGGTTTCAGTGGGTTTGGAATTATGCAATGAACAGTCCCAACTCAAACTGCATGGAAAGCTAAATGCTTTCACTTTACCTGACCGTGTCATTGCTTTAGCAGATTAATTTAACAGGTATAAGGGAAAAAAAGATATTTGTGAATGCAAACAAAAATGAACAGAGTATTTCAGCTGATTCCAGCTTGTGTTGAAATTTTCCCCAAAAGCCCATAAACCAAGGTTTATGGTTTATGGTTTAAGGTTTAAACCAACCTTAAAACTTTCTCTTGAAAACAGCCATCTATAATTTTAAGCTTGGCACTTGTGTACTCTCTCTCTCCATATATATACAATATATAAAATATAAATTTATAAAATACAACAATTTTATATTTATAAAATAATATATATGTATATGCTCCTTAATTTCATTTTCCCTTTTTAAAATTATTTAACCATATTCTTATTTTTAATACATAATATTTTGCTTTGGTTCTATGGCCTAAATATGTAAGGTAGTCGATCTACCCAATTAGCTCACTGATAAAGAAATTCAGAGCATAAGAAGCTTACCAGGCAGAATGTTGGTGGATTATCCAAAAGTGCCCTAAATCCAATAACAATTGTCCTTTTAAGAGATAAACAAGGCATTTTGCATCAGTTAGGCATTTTCAAGATGTAGGGATTTTTAAAATAAAATTCTTATGACTGTAGGTCTGTTTATTTCAAATCCATTTGAGTCAATATTGATTTTACATATCTACTTCTGAAACAAACCTATCATATACAGTCTTTTTAGTTTTGGTATATGAAATTTTTCATCTCTAAATTTTAGTAATCAATTCTTATACTACCAGTGTGACTTTTTACAAAGTATTTACAGAGGCCTGGATTAACCAAGGAAATGTTCTTGGATGGCTGTATTCGTGTGGCTTCTGAATCCATGTGCCAGCTCACTGCATTTAAGCACTTACTACCAAGAAATACCAGCACTAAGCTGTTACTGTATAGTGCGCATAAATGGTAAAGAATGAATTAATGGAGAAATATTTCATTTGTTGCTGTTTTTTTTAATATCAACTGAAATATTTTACTTGTCATAGTTTAAATACCTATGTACCTTTTTCAAAGTTTGTATACGTTTTACTTCTGCGTTCTTTAAAGAAAGAAGAAAAAGAGTGGATTTTTCCATTTTCTTTCTCTCATTTTTAAATACAAATCTACAATATTGATACAGTAAAAACATGCAGCAGCTACCATAGAAAACAGTATGGGAGTTTGTCAAAAAATTAAAAAAGAACTGTATAATTTAGCAATTCCGTTTCTGGGTATATATCCAAAAAGAATTGAAAGTGCTGTTTTTTGTTTTGTTTTGTTTTGTTTTTTACAAAATTAATTATTTACTTTAGAGAGAGAGGATGTGCTTGCACATGCATGGGTAAGGGGCAAAGGCGGGGAGGAACAGAGGGGGATGGAGAGGGACAAGCAGACTCCCTGCTGAGTGCGGAGCCCCACTATGGGCTCCACATAGGTCCCAATCTCAGGACCCTGAGATCATGACCTCAGTTGCAACCAAGAGTCTGTCTCTTAACCGACTGAGCCATCCAGGAGCCCCAAAAGCAGGCTTTCGAATGGATATTGTAACTGCCATGTTCACATGGTACTATTCACAATAGCCAAGAGGTGGGCGCAACCCAAGTAACTTTGAAGGCATGAATGGATAAACAAATGTGGTATATACATACAATGGAATATTAGCCTTAAAAAGGAAGGAAATGCTGTCACATGCTACAATATTGATGAAACTTGAGGTTATTATGCTAAGTTTGATAAACTCTTCCCCCCAAAAATCACTATCTGACTCCTATTTTAAGAATTCTGTAAAGTAGTCACATTCATAGAAGAAGAAATTAGAGTGGTGGCTACCAGGGACTGGGGCAGAGAGAGAAAGGGGATTTGGTGGTTAATAATAGATAAAGAATTTCAAATTTGCACAACGAAAAAATTCTTGAGATCCGTTTTGCTACAGTTTAAATAAACTTAACACTATTGGCAAGTTTTTGGTGACTTGGGCATGTCTTACTCAAAAAGAAAAACACAAACACAAAAACCTTTCTTCAGCATACCAAGGCAAGCAGCCATTTCATGACTCACTTAACGCATTGCAGTGGACCAGTTTACAGATAATTTTCCCTCTTTTGTGTGACATGGCCATTCCAAACCCACAGAGAATGCCTCATTTGTAAATTGGAAGTTTATACTATGCCTTACAGAGCTTCAATTCAGAAGTTTGTGCCTCACATCTGAAACAAAGGGAAATAACACACCTATTCAAAAGTCAATAAATCCCCTCAAAGTTTTGTTTTTTTTTTTTAAAGAAAACATTTTCATATAAAGAGCTCTATTGAATGTCATAAATAGACTGGGGAAAAAATATTAGCAACATGCATATGTTGTTTACTAGCATATGACACCTACAAAAGGTATTCGAAGAACACCTGAAACTTGTATTTTGTGTGTGTGTGTGTGTGTGTGTGTGTGTGTGGCTTAACTAGCAAGCCTACTATTAAAAAAAAAGGTAATTCAGCTAAAGGACAGTTTACTTTTTGTGCTTTAGACTATCTTGACTGTCAAGGTGTATGAACTATAATTTTAAAATTTATACTGTCACATGATTGTAAATTTTAGTTGTCTTAAGTTAGGAATTGGTAAAAAGCTATTTATGTTGGATTTGGGTCAAATGATTTATTTGCAAAAAAAGTAAGTAATGGGAAGAAAGGGCTGTATAATGAGATACTGCAAGACTCATACTGGTTGGAAATTACCTTCAAAATTACCTTCAATTTCCCTTTGTTTTCAGTTTCTTAAAAAAAAGAAAAAAAACCCCACACACGAATGAAATGAAATATAGAAGAATGTTAACCCATATCAAAATAAAGTGTACCCAAGTATTGTAATGTAAAAAACAAAACAAAACAAAACAATACTATTGGACTTTGCACTTTAAAATGGTAAATTTTATATTATGTGCTCTTTACC
Source organism: Phoca vitulina (assembly GCF_004348235.1). Taxonomy (NCBI): domain Eukaryota; kingdom Metazoa; phylum Chordata; class Mammalia; order Carnivora; family Phocidae; genus Phoca; species Phoca vitulina. The sequence continues at coordinate 69,983,517 of NW_022589707.1, read as the reverse complement.
ACACTTGAGAAAAAAAGCATGAATAAGAAAATCTCTGCAGCAGAAAGATGGTTCATTCTTAGAATACAGTTAACATTACAAAGTGATAAAGTGAAGGTATATGTTAAAACATCTGCCAAAGGAATTTCATTTCAGTTCCTTAAACAGTGACTTCTTAGATACTACGTTAGACAGTAAACTCTAACTGGAAAGTTTTTGATCTAATTCTTCACAAGGATGGTAGAAATCCTTAAGCTTAATGAAAAACTCTATAGGAAAGAGAGAAACAAAGAATGAAAATAAAAAGGATTGGATTTGATTTGCCTTGATTGCATACTATTCATCATCTGTCATCATGGCATTTGTGGGTTAGCTTCTTTATTTGAATGGAATGAGAAAAGGTTTTATTGGTAAAATCAGGAATTTTTTATGTTCAGCTTATTGCAGAGGAAAGAAGTAACCCATAATCTCTTCAGGTGTTTTTCTATCAACTCAACTTTCAATATATAATGCTTTCTGTGATTATTGAAGAATCTGTAGATATCCCTGAGGAAGTGAATATTTATCTGTAGAGGTCACCTGAAAATCCTTCAACGTGAACATAGTTTAGTGTTGTTAATTGTCACTCAGAGTTTCTTAGTTTTTGATTATCTTTGTGTTTCAAATAACTTTTTCTTTGTAGAAAGAAAAAGAGGCAAAGAGAAGAAAATACTTAATGCCTCCACACTGAACCTCAGTAAATCATCAGTGTATACATGTTTTCTTTCTTCATCTACATTATATACCTACACACAGACACACATAGACACACAAACACAGCTTCTATGAACCCAAGCTATTTTGCAATTCATTCTTTTTCGCTGAATTTGTCAGGAAGTTGATTATTTTTTCTGCCCTTTTATTGCTAGAGTTGGCCTTTGGTGTGCTCTTATCTTTGTCCCACTTTCATACTGCAGGGTACCCGTTGCCTTACTGTAAAGAGAGAGAGTTGAAATTCTGGTGTCTAGAGTCCTCTCCTGGCACAGTGATCCCAAATCCTATCCACAATCCCCAGCGAAGACTACAGGGCCCTCTCCAAGGGGGGTTCCCTGGAGGGTTCCATGGCCCATGTTATCCTGATGGGCTAACTTCTCTGCATTCCTGTGCCCAGTTTACTCATAGAACTGGTGTGGTATCTAAAAGGCAGCTGATCTCTGAAATTTTGACAACCTTGAGGATAGACTTCAGCATTATACTTCATAGTGCTTAACATATAGCAGATGTTCATTATCAACACAAAAAGCAATTCTGGGCTGTATGTTATTGTATTAAAAATTAAGTGCCTGTTGCTTAATTAAGTTTCTTATCTTTTTCTTGGGTAAAATCTTTTAGTGCAATTTTTTACCCAGGAGACTGATTTAAATCGAATTCAGAATCACTAAATATCATTGCTTTTGTTGCATCCCTGCCCCTGTGCTTCCTGGTTTAGAAATACTGTTTTCTCGGGCGCCTGGGTGGCTCAGTTGGTTAAGCGGCTGCCTTCGGCTCAGGTCATGATCCTGGAGTCCAGGGATCGAGTCCCGCATCGGGCTCCTCGCTCAGCGAGGAGTCTGCTTCTCCCTCTGACCCTCCCCCCTCATGCTCTCTCTCTCTCTCATTCTCTCTCTCTCAAATAAATAAATAAAATCTTAAAAAAAAAATATTGTTTTCTCGCCAAAGAAAAAGCTTTGAGCCAATAGATGTTTAATTACGGTCTGGATATTTGTTTACACATAATTAAAATACGTAGTTGCTAGAGCCATTGAGAAATAATAACTTTCAATAGCTGTCAAGTTATCAGGCATTTAGGACAGGCCTCAAAAACCCCTGTTTGCATATAGGTACAGAGACAGTCATTATGTCTAGACGTGTGTGAAATATGGTTTTGTGATTTATTTGAATTTAGAAAGGAAGATGATTCTGGGATTGTTTCTTCATTTGTAAAATGGGGATGGTAATAACTACCTTATATATTTTGTTGAAAGGATTCCTTAAGACAATATACGTAAACCAATTAGCGTTACTTGGTATAGAGAGCCTTGATGAATAATTCTGCTAGTATTCCTATTATTGTCTAGAGTACATTATTACTCACCTTTAACGGTGGTTTGCTTTGGATTGTCAGATTAACTTGTGATAACATAAACGGAAGGGTTGTGTGAGAAGTATAGGACCTGATGAGCATAAAATCACAGAACCACGGAATTTCTGAGCAGCAGTAGACTCCCGAGAGCACAGACATTTCCTCACACACAGTGCATGACACACATGCATCATACAGATGAGGAAAGGGAGTCCCTGGGAGTTGGAGTAAGTATTCTCTGATTACACAGATCGGATGGGGGCCAGTCCTGATTCTGTGTTTTCCTATCCAGTACTGCTGCTTTTCCACATACTTCAGTCTCCGCAGGGATGGGAGATTCCTGTGAAGAAACTTGGAGGCAAGCAATAAAACAAGAGCTAGAGATGGGGTATCGATAAGCTCTCGACACAGCAATGCCACGTGACAACCAAAATGCTGGGCGACACCCAGCAGGAAACATTGATTTCTGTCGCAGAGGTACTCAGGCTGGCTCAGCGGGCCAGCATTTCTGATCTGGCTGGGCGCGCTCATGCGTCAGTGCTAGGTTTGGGCGGTGAGCCAGCTCTGTGACTGGGGCTGGCTGGCTGTTGGTTGCAGAATCTCAACTCTTCTCCACAGGGACTCTCATTCCCTAGCAAGGTAGTTTGTGCTCATTCACATGGAATTGACAGGAGCCCAAGAGAAACCAAGGCATCCATGTCTCGGAGGCTTTGGCTTGTGACAGCTACAGAGCTACTTCTGCCCCGTTCTACGGATCAAAGCCAGTCACAAGACCAACTTAGAACCAGGCAGTGGGGAAAGAGACTCCACTTCATGAGAGAAAAGAGCCGTGTAGTCCAATTGTTAGGAATAAACACAGAAAGGGGTGAAGAATTGGAGCCATTTTTTAAAACAATCACACGAGACCTTCAATTATGTGATGAAATTAACAACATTCCCATTCTATGTTCTAGGATTTTTCTCCCCCACCGAATTGATACATTAATATTTAGTTGATGTCCAATTGATATTATAAGAAAACCTCACTATTCAACAAGAAAAAAAAAAAAAGCCCAAACAAAATCTTTTAAATGTTAATGAATTCAGTTGAATTGCAAAATGTCAATAGCATTCTGTTATCTTTTCCTAGGAAGTACTGCTTTATCTGCCTTAGAGAGGGTGTGGGCTAAGCTCTATTATAAAACCTGCCAGTATTTAAAATCTCTGCCAATTACTTATAACTGGATTAGAAAGATACACTCTCTTTGTGGCTTATTAAGCACCAGTGCTACTAAGTATACCCAATCATGTGAACATAACCAGTTAGGCACTCATAGAGTTATCATAACCCTTTTACAATACAACATATTGAAGACGGTGAAAATTATCACACTGATAATATGTTTATATGTATTTTATAAATTTGTATTTCACTTCTATTTTATATATAGCTAAGAGTAACAACTACTAAAATACTCAGTTTTTTCAGTCTTTCTAATGACAAAATCAAATAGATTATAGTTGAAGAGATTTATATAGTAGAAATCACGTGACTCTCCTCTCTGAGGTGAAATTTCTGCCCTCTTCCTAAAATTTTTATTCTGTTTACTTACAAGGAGCCAGTCTCACCAGCTTCTATAGAACCATTTGCACTTAACCCTTTAAACATTATTTTCTTTAAAGATAAAATTTAAGATACCAAAACAACAAAGGGATGAATTTCTGAAATTTATCTTCTATCCTAAAAAAGGCAAACTTTTTTTTTTAAAAAAAAGCTTAATTCTTTACAATTCTCTAGCTAATTGTATATGGAAAAAATGAGTTTATCTCAGCATACTAGTATTAAAATAAGCCTGCCTCTGCCTCTCTTAAAAAATTGGTAATTTTTGCTTAAATAAATTATGTCCATAACAAAATATACTAGAGAAGAGGTGTTCAGTTTTTCTATTCCATTGTAAATAAAGATAAACTTTAAGGGTGTTCTTTTATAAACCTCAAGACAATTTTATCTTAAAAAAAAATTTCAGGGGCGCCTGGGTGGCTCAGATGGTTGAGCGTCTGCCTTCGGCTCTGGTCATGATCCCAGGGTCCTGGGATCGAGCCCCACATCGGGCTCCCTGCTCAGCGGGAAGCCTGCTTCTCCCTCTCCCACTCCCCCTGCTTGTGTTCCCTCTCTCGCTGTGTCTCTCTCTGTCAAATAAATAAATAAAAAATCTTAAAAAAAAAAAAAAAATTTCATAGTGGCGTTACAATCACCCTACCATGTCAGAAGAAGCACTGAAAGAAATTAGACAAGAAATAAATAACATCCAGTTCAGTCACGTTTAAAAGGGTAATGATATCAACTGAGCTTGAGGACTTCATCATCTCTGTTCACATCCTTTGATATTATTAGAAACAGTATTGAAATTGATAAAAAAAACTGTTGAAAACATTAAGATTTAAGGAACTATAAATGCAAGGCTGTAGTTAAAAATGAATGTTTATATAAAATGTACTTTATCTGCTTATAAAAAATTAACATTTATCAACATAATATCAAGATTTTCTGTTTTCAGAAAAAAAATGATTTTCTGTTTTACATCTTTATTTCTTCAACCTTGAATGGCTTTCAAATGCTTTCATTAGCATAGGATTAAGGCTGTTTCAAGTACATCAAATGCGATGTATTGGGTGAACTTGTACACTTGAGTGATATCAAGCCTTGGCTAATGTTCTCTTTCTGAAAGTCCTATACTGCAATATTTTGTGCTTTGTTGATTTTCCTAGGTAGCTAATCTAGAAACAGTGGCTCTTGCTCACAGTGATTTTTATATTCATGTAAAATGTTCAGTATTACATTACAGTCTTCTTAAATGCAATCGGATAAACTCCAACAACAACACCAGGAAACTCTGGTATTCACGTGGAGTAGGGTACACTCATCTTGGCTGTTTTTCCAATAATGTGTTTGGCACTTAGTGCTTATAATAAACAGCTCTCTTCCTGTGCTCTGAAGGAATTAGATCTTTCACTGAACTAAGTATTGCCCCAAGGGTGTAGAGAAGATGGAAAGAATTTAGAAACCTCAAAGTTGGCTTCCATGAACACCTGGTCATTTATTTGAGACAATAAATGGGAAGTATGGCAACTTAAGAAATAATTCATTTCTAGACAACCAATGTATATGTGCATTTGTTCGTTTTCCTGCTTTACCACTTGGAATGACTTTATTGGAGATAATCATCCAGATTCTGGCTTGATTATCTAATTAAAGAACAAGATTAGTCACTAATCTTTAGACCAGATACCTAAAAAGCTACCAGATCATTATGACCAGAAATCACGGTTACATGGATAAGTTAGGGAGAGTTTGGAGAACTCTTACCCTTTGAAATTAGTCTAATGAATTCTTTTAAATGTTAGGTATATTTGTGATTTTTTTAGAGGTGTGGGAATATATTTAGCATTGAGACTCTTATCTCTTCTTTTTAGCTGCTATTTTGGCTGTTTTATGTTCACTGAAAGGTAAGAAGAACTGTCCCATTGTCTTTCAGAGTAAAAGTAATCACAAATAATAGCTAATAAAATATGCTATTACATGACATATATTAAATTTTTGTAAGCCACACTGATCATATTATTTATTATTATTATTATTATTACAATTTTACTGATTAGCAAGTTTAGGCTTAGAGTAGTTAAATGATTAGTTGTTCAGGGTGACCCAGTTTGCAAGTGGCAAAACTGGAATTCAGAATCAGGTGTGATGATCCAGATTTTGAGTTCTTACTAGTTGCTACATTATACACTGAATCATTTGGCTGTATAACTTTGCATATGTCATGTTGTCATCAATACAGAGCTCAGTGATGAGAATGGCTTCACACATTGGGATCTTTAGTTTCCATTTGATAAACAGCTCATAGTTTGTTTCCAAGCACTGATGAAACACAGTTCAAAGTAGGTCTTATCCCCAGACAAAATCAGTAATTTCCTATATGTATGATTGATTTCAGAGGTGCCAGGAGAGATATTCTGCATCATCCTTCCCTCACTTCCTCCTCTCACCCACCATGGACACCTTACCTACTTGTCACTAAAATCTGATCTACCAGGATGCACCAAACATGAAATAGTCCCCAATGGGGAGAGTTGATAGTTGGAGGAGACTACAGGTTTGGGGCTTGATCTATGCCCATCCACAGAAGTTAGGATAAGGCAGTCTCTCACTGGGGAAAGGTTATAACAAAAGTAAAAATAAAACTATGTTCCTTTAAAATTCTAAATGCTACCAGGGCCTCGAAAATGAGTTTTTTCCATCAATATCATTATACAATTTCATAATATTAGCTGTATGGAACCTTAGAAATCTCATCTGACCCTCTAATTTTTCAGGACTATTTTAGAAGTGGTAAAGTTTCTACATAAAAATTTGGTTGGAATTCAAAACAGAAGTGAGAAAAAAAAATATTTTTATTGCTATTATTATAAACTATTTTTGTTTTGCTTTTCTTCCAACAATTCTATTCATGTTACTCCTATGGTAAATTACAAAAATGACCACAGATCTTATCCTCTCTATATACACTTACCTTTGCAGTATCCCTCTTTTTCTTAATTTGTGGTAAAAACATATAATGGGAGATAACCCTCTCAATAAAGTCTTAATTGTATAATAAAGTATTGGTAGCTTTGAGCACTGTGTTGTACATCAGATCTTTAGAACTTAGTCATCTTGCATAATTGAAACTTTATAGCCATTGAACAATGGTTCCCCAAATCTTCTGTACCCCAGCCCCTGGCAGTTACTACTCTGTGCTTTGATGAATGACTAGTTGAGATATCTCATATAAATAGAATCATGCAGTACTTGTACTTCTGTGACTGGCTTAATTTCACTGAGCAGAAAGTCCTCCAGTTTCATCCATGTTGTTAAATATGGCAGGAATTCCTTTGTTTTAAGGCTGACTAGTATTTTATTATTAATATATATATACATTGTATATAGTATATGTGTGCGTGTGCACATGTGTGTGTGTATATCACATTCTCTTTATCCATTCATCTATTGATGGGCATTTAGGTTGTTTCTGTATCTTGAATATTGTGAATAATGCTGTGGTAATACAAATATGTCTTTGAGAACCTCATTTCAACCCTTTTTGATATAGACGCAGAAGTGGGATTGCTGGATCACATATTAGCTCTATTTTAATTTTTTGAAGAACCTCTATACTGTTTTCCATAATGACTGTTCCAGTTTACATTCCCACCAACAGTGTGCAAGCATTTCAATTTCTTCGCATACTCTCTAACACTTTGTTATCTTTGTGTGAGTGTGTTTGGTAATAGCTATCCAAATAAGTGTGAGTTGATATTTCATTATAGTTTTCATTTGCTTTTCCCTGATGATTAGTGATGTTGAATACCTTTTTTATGTATCTGTTGGCCGTATGTATGTCTTCTTTGGAAAAATGTTTATTTAAGTTCTTTGCCCATTTTAAAATCTGGTTGTTATTATTATTGATATTATTATTTTTGCTATTAAATTGCAGATGTTCTTATATATTTTGGAGATTAACCCTTTATTAGACATAGAGTTTACAGGTATTTTCTCTCATTCTAAATGTTTTTTTTCATTTTGTGGCACCCTTTACTGTGCAGAAGCTTTTTAGTTAGATGTAGTCCCACCTGTCTATTTTTGGTTTTGATGCTTGTGCTTTTGATGTGATAGCCAAGAAATCACTGTCAAGATGACTATCAAATAGCTTTTCCTCTATGTTTTCTTTTAGTTTTAGAGTGTGAGGTCTTAACCAAAGAGGTGAAAGATTTGTACACTGAAAACTATAAAATATTGATGAAAGAAATTTAAAAAACACAAATACATGGAAAGACATCCTGCACTCATGGAATATAAGACTTAATATTGTTAAAATGTCCATACTACCCAAAGTGATCTACAGATTCAGTGCTCTTCCAGTCAAAACCCCAGTGGTATTTTTTATAGCAATAGGAAGGGAAAAAAATCCTAAAATTCGTATGGAACCACAAAAGATCCCAAATAGCCAAAACAATCTGGAGAAATAAGAACAAAGCTGGAGACATCACAGTGATTTCAAAATATATTACAAAGCTACGTAATCAAAAGAGTATGGTACAGGCATGAAGACAGACCTATAGGACAGTGGAACAGAACAGAGAACCCAGAAATAAACCCACACATAGACCATCAGCTCATCTTCAACAAAGATGCCAAGAATGCACATTGGGGAAAGGATAGTCTCTTCAACAAATGGTGTTGGGAAAGCTGGATATCTAAATGCAGAACAATAACATTGGACCTTATCTTACAACATACACAAAAAACAACTCAAAGTGAAGTTTAACTTCACATCTTTTCCAACTTGCAACTCTGCCGTCAAGAGATAGAGTTCATTTTCCTTCCCTTGATTCTTGAATTGTTCTTGTAATTTGGTTTAAGCAATGGAAACTTAGCAAGTATAATGCAAAGATTTGAAAACTACCTATGCATTGCATCTTGCTCCCTTGTTGATCTTTGGAAGCCAGATGCCCCCCGAAACCCATGGTAGCTCTAGAGGATGAAAAACCTTCCTGCATGAGGACTCCGTAGACCAATCAACTTGGTAACTATCAGACATGCAAGTGAGATCATTCTCAACCATCAAGCCTTAGTCAAGCCTACCTATAGAGGACGATCTGCCTAAGAAATCCAAAAAATCATAAGAAGTAATAAATGCTTGTTGTTTTAAGCCATTAAATTTTAAGGTCACTCGTTATACTGCAAAAGCTAATTGACACATTCCCTAGTTTCCCTTTGTTATTGTTTTGTAGATATAGATCTTTAAAAAACCTCACAAGTGCTTCCTAGAGTAAAGAAAATATCCAGGAATGTAAAAATAGAAACGTTCGCTCCAGTCAGTAACTCTAGGATAGAATCTAATTCAGAAACACAATGAATGCCACTGCTTAGTTCACAGTGCAAAGCTAGTTCTCCCTGTGTTGCCAATATTATATGTGAGGAAAATGAGAAATACAGTTATGTTTGGGTTGACACGTCTTCATTGCAAGGTTAAGCATTTGATTTGTTTATACTTTCCCCCATTTCCCTGGTTCAGCTGCACTGTCTGGGTTTTAACAGGCTTCAGTATTCCCTCATTCACTGAGACAGTGCTTGAGTTAAGGATTAACATTTGTATAGTGAAACATAAATGCTCGTGAATTGTATATAATATTTTAGCAAAAGATTATTTAGTTTTACCACTTTTACAAATTTTTGGTCGAGCAAGCAGCCTTTTTTATTCCCTTAGAAGTCCAATTTGATGGATGCTAGCAATGCAATAAGAAAAATAGATTCTTAAAAACTCTGTGGTTAATAGATTTAATAGGTAGCCAGCCACTCCATGCTATGAATTAAAGAGAATAACTCTTACAGTTTATCTTTCTTATTTCTCTTTTTCCTCCATTCAATATGCCTGTCTTAACAAATGAATCTAAAAAGTTTGTTTTAAGTAGTACTCAAATAAGTGTATATCCTGATTAGATTAAATAAGAACAGTGCTTGAAAGTTTTTTTTTTTAATTCACAAAAAAGTTCTATGTGACTCCAGCGCATTTTTCTTTCAATCTCGTGTATGTAAAGTTTGTTTTTGAAATCATTTGGTTTCCCATCTTTTCATTTCTTCCCTTTCCGAAGTCCTTCTTGGACTCCTTATTTCAGTCTCCTGAAATAACCTCTTCCTGTCTTCAGAATCCAATGATCTATATATATTAGAGCTGGAAGGACCTTAGAAGTTCTTTAGAGTCTATATTTAAAATACATTTTTTCATATGCTTCTATAGACATACAAAATTAAAGCAAGTTTCATAAATTACTTATTCTTAATAGTCAATGATGCTTATAATTCTATTTTATTCCCCATCTGTTCTCTTCCACCATGGTCTCTTAATGTCAGTCCCCACTTACTAACTTGATTTCACATTTACTATTGGATTTTGACCTACTGATGCAAAAATTCCATTCTCTACTAGAAGGAAGAAAACAATCCACAGCTTAATTTCTTCTTCTCACCTTTCTATGATCTTCTCCAAGAAAAGCAGTTATCTCTATTCTAACCTTCCAATGAAGAAGAGATTTTGTCTCTCTAGACATCAGTCCCTTTGCCAGAACCATCTCAGGACTCTTCTACTCTTGGATCTCCTTTTCTTTGATTTCTTGTTTATTACTTAGTATTCCTGAATTGATTTATAGTTTATTTCCTCTTTCTCACAGTACTATGTCTTGTCACTCTGTGCCCCCCAAACCCTGCTGCAAACATACACCGTACCTCAAGGTACTCATGCTCTTTTCTTTCCTAGCTCATCTTTATATTCCAGTGACTGTGCCCCACTCCCCTGCTCTTGGATACCACTCCCTCATCTTTGTCATCCTGTGGGGCCCCAAGCAAATAGGAAGGATTTAGAATGCCTGGGATCACCTATGGATAGCAAGAAGGACTTTGGAAAGGGAAGAAATGAAAAGATATTACCATAAGAAATGGGTCCCTCTACTGGTAGAAGAAAATCATAAAGATTTTATTAACTAACTTTTGCCCTTGAGTGCCTTTTTGTCGCTTTTCCAGATAAATATTAGGTGTTTAAATTAAATAAATAACGTAAAATTTTGACTTTTCCTTGGTGAGAAACAAGTCAGATGACCTTTCATGTGTAACCTGAACCCAGTCTTTCCATACTTGCCAGAGCCAGGGCTCAGGGAAGGGCAGATCTTAACTTTCTATCTCCAGTGTCTGCTCAAACTTAGATACCCTCATGACTATGAACTTCCCCAGCTTCTACTCTCTTTTGTGTTTCCCACATCAGGCTGTGCAATCTATCATTACTCCTGCTTATCTACTTCCACCTTTGAGAACTGGAGTACTGCTTCTTTCAAATCAGAAGGTATCCATCCTTGTCAGCCAGGCATATCCAATGAAAGTGGGGTAGATTTTGAAATCATCTGGTTTCCACCATTACTTACGGGGCTGCTGACCGTAAGATGAAGATGTTTTCATATTGTCTAAAGAATCTCACTGTGGAATTTGAACTGAGTATCCTTCTCTTGGGATCTAAATCACCTCCCCTTACTTTCTCTTTTGCTCCTCACCAACCAGAATTCTCAGGTACTCAGTGTTTATTGATCTCAGCTAGATATAATAGAAGGCAAAGTGCAGGGTCATAGGTCTCTGTAGGAAGACTTATGTGGTTTAGAAGTTTATGAAATTATATTTCTAACCAGTAGACTTCACTAAGGAGGAAAGAAATTCAGTCAGTATGGGCTGAGAAAATGCTCGAGTGACAATAATCTTTATGTGTGATAATTACCACAAGTACTCTCTTACACCACCCTTTTGTTAGGCAGATTGAGTGTTGATTGTTTTTATTGCTTTTTTTTAATAGCAGAATAAATCACACAGTAATCTGTTATCTTTCACTAAGGCAACATATACATTATTTTTTGATCCGTTTATCTGAAGAACTAACTCAAAATTTTTCAAATTGGACAAGAAAGCAAAATCTATTCTTAAAAGAGCAGGTGAATATCCTTAAATCTGTAAGGAAGGTGGAAAATAATAATAGCAAGCTAAAGACAAATACATGTTGCCAGACAATGTTCCCTAGACATAATTTGTGGGGCCTCATACACCCGGTACAAAATTAAAAAGAGGAATTCCATGTTAAAATATCATTAAAATTTCAATATGACAGTAGCAGACCATTACACTACACTCAGGCCCTTCTAGGCATAAAGTCCTGTGCAACTGCACAGGCCATCCAATGTAAAGCCAGCTCTGTCCTTAGAACTTTTCTTGAAAATACATACGGAAAGCTTTTAATCCCTTCCTCATCTGCCTCCTCCAATGCATCAACTAGTGTCTCTTCTATGCCTCAGAGACAGACTTATGAATGATAGTCTAACTGCTAATAAAGAGTGCTGGGAATTCAACAAATATTTTTGAAATAATTAAATAAAAGGCATGGAATTATCAAGAAAATACTGCTGGAAGAATATACATACACACACATATATAGAATATAATAAAATGAAATTTCTGCTTCATGCTGTTAAATATTTCGGTTTCAAGACTGAAATGTGAAAGATGAAAGTATAAAAGTTTCAAGAAGTTATAGAAGATAATAGAGACAGATGATTTCAGGTCAGGGAAATACTGCCTGAAGAAGGGGTCCCCCCCAAAAAAAAGTAAGATTGGTACATTTAACTATATTATATTAAAAATTACTTTAGGGGTGCCTGTGGCTCAGTTGGTTAAGTATCTGACTTTGACTCAGGTCATGATCTCAGGGTCCTGGGTTCGAGCCCCGCATCGGGCTCCCTGCTTGGCAGGGAGTCTGCTTCTCCCTCTCCCTCTGCCCCTCCACCTGCTTGTGCTCTCTCCCTCTCTCTCAGATAAATAAATGAAATCTTCAAAACATTATTTTAATTTAAAAGACGCTTTAAACAAAATGCAAAGACAAGCTATAATCTGAGAACATTATCTGTCATACATAGAGCTGACAAAGGACTATTATCAGAATATATAAAGAATCCTTTTAAAAGGCAATGATAAGTTTTAAGAATACAATAAGAAAAATGAATAAGTTTGAATGGTCAGTGAGCCTATGTGAAAAATGTTCCGTCTCTGAGCATATTGAGGTGCCATTTCACACCTCATATTCAATATCCTCGTCTCTTTCCCCAAGTGCATGTATGCCAGCAGCCTTGGACACAGTCACAGAGCTTCTGATTCACCAGGCTTGGGGTGGGGCCTTGGAAAGTTAACTTTGAAAAAGCTGTCTGAGGAATTCTGCTGTGTACCATGGTTGACACATAATTTCCTGAATTTCTACAAATTCTCGTCCAAAGCAATCAATCATCATATCCTAAAATTGTAACTTCTAGACAGTTTTTAAGTCTGTCATTTCCTCTCCATTACTTAACTTCAGACAGGTTTAGAAAGGGACTTTGGTATGTAAAACAAAGTTGGTCTTTAAAGCCATTTAGTTTTGTACCAGGGGAGTCAAGGCCATCAGCCAGAGACTCCATTACCACATGGGAACTGAGGATGTGTTCGTGAGTCTCCATCTATGTTTTCTTTCTGAGATGCCAATCATTTCCTCCACACGGTTTTTCTGTAATTCTACATTTCATTAGAGAGATTTGCATCCCCACAACTCCATAAGAGCTCTGTCTCACTTGTGACTCTTCTATTCCTAGTAGAGAGAGGGAAGGAAATAGGACTTCTTGGGAGAAAAACAAGGAGGAAGACATCAGGAAAGGTTTCTTTCAGGACATGGGTCTTAGGTTGCATCTGTAAAGATAATTGCCTGCTCTGTAATGGGGCGGGTAAAAGACATGTTCTGATAACAATAACTTCTGCATCACCTGGGTCATAAACAGAAACTTCACATAGCACCTCACGAAAGTACACTTGAGCTAATCTAATATGTAAAAGACTCTAAATATTAATGAAAGATAAAAAACATGTAGAAAATGGACAAAACACGTGACTGGAGTTTACATAGAAACAATATTTATAAAACATAAGAAAATATGCACTATTTTACTCTTGATAAAAATGCAAAGTAAAACTATCCTGAGATTACTATTTCTCACTTACCAGCCTGGAAAACTTCAAAACTTGATAACATGCTCTGTACTGGAGTTTTTGGAAAGGAATACTCTCACTTGTTGTAAAAATGATGAAGCCAAAGAGTATGTACAGAAATAAGTACTAAGTAGCTATTAGAAAGAATGAGAAAAAATTTGTATAAATTCATGGAGAAGTGGTATCTAGTACATATTTTATGGGTAACATCAAGATGCAAAGAGTGCATTTAATAACTTAATAAGCTCTCATGTGTGAAAACAGATCATTTCCCAGAAAGAACCAAGGGAAGGATGAACCAGAAACTAATGAAAATGCTTATTTATAGTGGGTGGCAGGGATAGGGTGGAGTTGGATGTGGTAGGAGCAAGATTTCCTTTAGTAAATTTTTTTTATAAATTTCTTTTCTTTAACATGTAATGTATTATTTGTTTCAGGGTCCTTTAGTAAATTTTTAACATAGTTAAATGTTTACATATCAAGAAAAAATATCAAAAGTAAAAGGAAGCAAACTGCAAATTGTAATCAAAATAGAAAAATGAACTAACTATATATTTAATAACAATACCATAAAAAATAATTCAAGTAACTTTTGAACACAGTGCTCTGACCATCCAATCTTTTTTTTTTAATTTTTTTATTGTTATGCTAATCCCCATACATTACATCATTAGTTTTAGATGTAGTGTTCCATGATTCATTGTTTGTGCATAACACCCAGTGCTCCATGCAGAACGTGCCCTCTTTAATACCCATCACCAGGCTAACCCTCCCTCCCCCCGCCCAGAACCCTCAGTTTGTTTTTCAGAGTCCATCATCTCTCATGGTTCGTCTGACCATCCAATCTTAATAAGATCTATACTAAGCATAAAAAATATTAGGAAATAAAAATTTAAAGCTATTAAGTATATTTAGTAGTAGTAGTAGTAGTAGTAATATTGGGACATTTCTGGTGTTACGTGTGTTGTAGATGAAAATAAATAAATAGGTTAATGCTTATTAAAAGGAAGATTTTCACAGAAAAATGAGGTACAAATATAAAATAAAGTGATGCAGGCAAAAGCTTGTTAGTATTAAATTTTTGTTAGAAATAAGAGCTTGAACTCTTGATTAAAAATACTAAGGAGTAGCTGTGTCCAAAGGTCTAGAATCAGTGATAAAAGCAGCTGTGAAATACCCAGCACTGAGACCTTAGTTTCTAATTACCATTACTGACTAAAGAAAATGAATATATATTATACCAGCAGCAAAAAAAAAAAAGTGCTAAAACACTAAAAAAATTCTGGAAAGAAAAGATGGAGTCAACACTGACCTAAAGGGACTTTCGCTCTTCCGGTTAATTTGAGAATCTAATTGGATAATGACAGATTTAGATTATAATTCCTTAAAAAAATGTGAGTCCAAAAATATAAAAATATAAAGGAAAGGACTTCTTTTATAGAATGTCAACTAATAAATATAGAAGAAATGTTGAGATTCGTGAGCTAACCAGTTTGTTGCTCCCAATGTAATCACTGACTTAGGCTAATACTATAAATAGATGCTAACCATTGGCTAAAAGATTGTTAGGGGAGATAATTTTTTTTGGTTGTAAGTTATCACACCACAAATTACTAAATATAAAGGAAAAAGTTACAACTAAGAGGTATTACGATCACCAACCTTAACCGCATGATCAAGCTGTCTCACCAATAGCGAGAAAACCTGATAGGATCTTACCTCCTGATGCGGTGCTATAGAAAGCACACAGCATCACCTACATGCCATTATTGCTAAACACATTTTATGTGAATGTAATTACAAGGAAATAAAATAAGGCAAATCCATAAAGTGGACCGTTCTACAAGACAAATTGTTTGGACTCCTCAAAACAAAATGCAACCAAATGAAAAACAATGATGTCATGGGAAATAAGATAAAACAACAACTATGACAGGAGTGTCTGGATTAAAATAGCCTAAAGAGCTGTAACAATCAAATGCAATGCATGAAATTTGATTGGAGTCTAAATCAGAAAAAAAAAAAGCTGTAAGAGACTTTTGGGACATTTGGGGATGTATGATTGTAGACTATACATTTATGAAATTATTTTTAGATCTTAGAACGATAATGTGGTTATGCAGGAGAATGCCTTTATGTTTAGAAGGTGATACTGACATATTTATGAAGAACTATTATACCTGCATTCTACTTACCAACTGGTTAAAAATGTACACAAAATATATGGAGAGATAAAGCGATGGTGAAAGATACAGACACTTGGTGAAGCTAGGTGAAGGGTTTATAGTTATTCATTGTAGTACATTTTTTCAGTTCTCTATGGAATTGGAATTTTTAAAAATATAAAGTTGGTGGTAGAGTAGGAAGAAATTGCTGTTTTTACCTTTTGCAATGTATTCTGCAAGCAATACCCCCTCTCTCTCCCCAGTTGGTAACAAAAATCCCTCATTAAGCAGCCAAGCTGCGGCAACAATTGGCCACACCACCACATCCCGAAACTGACTGAATTTTGCACATTGTCCTTTGACTTCAGAGAGCCAAGACTTCTCGCTCTTCCTGCCCCTCTACACACTGTCCCTAAAAGGAAGAAGCCCAGCTAAACAATGCCCCAAATTTATATTAATATACCAAAATATATAATATCTGATTTCAGGTTAAGGTAATTTCATTATTGCTGTTGCTGTTGTATTTGTCCATTCATGTGATTTTTTCTCCCAGAACAAAGGAACCATATGAAACTGAGATTTATACTTTCTACCTTTAGGAAAATTGCAATTACCTAAAATCCTTTGAACATGCTAAATTACATGGGTTGATGGGATATCCCCACAAAATTTTCCAGTAGTTAAATATTCACCTCCTGAAATAGTCATCATACTTGTCATTTTTTCCTTCAGTGTCGGTCTTCAGTCTTTTTTTTTAAGATTTATTTATTTTAGAGAGAGAGTATGTGAGTGGGGGGAGGGGCAGAGGGAGAGGGAGACAATCTCAAGCAGACTGCCCCTGAGCACGGGGCCTGAAGCAGGGCTCGATTCCAGGACCCTGAGATCATGACCTGAGCTGAAATCAAGCGTTGGATGCTTAAATGACTGAGCCCCCAGGCGCCCCTCATTCTTCACTGTTAAAGCACATCTGTGTGGTATCTAAAACCTATGAATTGCTTAATAAATATATGGTGAATAAAGCACTGACTGTATAGTGACTTGGAGACCAACAGTGATAAGCAATAGATCAGTGTGTAAGCATAAGAGAGATCTTGAAAGATGAGTTGAGAGAAAAGAAGCAAGTCAAAAAGGAAAAGACAAGGACAATTTAAGGGAATAAATGCAGATAATAGCGATAGTGGGTAGTGTAACCAGAGAAGGATATTTCATTGATATTCTTTAATATTTTTTCAACCATATTTTAAATGAGTGCTCATATAGCCACATGTAGCTGGAGGCTACCATATTGGATAGTGTAGCTTTCAGAGAATTCCCATTATTATGGAAAGTTCTATGGGACATGACTTGTTGAGAAAGTATAGAGTGAAAAAAGGGCAAAGAAGTAAAATCTGAAGATATCAAAAAATGTATAGATTAGAAAAAATATGTAAGGAAGGATAAATAAAAATAAATATTCAGTAGAGGAGTCTAGGAGAATAGGGTATCAAGGGAACCTAGGAAAGTGATATAATCAAGAGTGTTCTTCAGAGGTCAGCTTCCTTGAACATATTTACTTGCTGCTTTAAAGACACAGTGGAAGAGATTACAGAAATTCATTATAGAAGTAATTTTTCCAAAGAAAATTGTCAAGTTTGAAAGGCCTGAAACAATATTTATGCTCCTGATTTTATATTCTATTGACATACTAAGTTTGGCTTCTAATAGAGCCTTACTTTAATATTTTTAATTATTACAGTAAATAATTCACATTAACATTAAAAGTTATTCAAGGCCCCTAAAACCAGACCCTCCAAAATTGTATTTGCTGCATATGAAATAATCATTGCTGCAGCAAATGTTTCAAATGCTAAACTCAAGGCAATCCAAAAATGTGTGATGGAAAGAGAGGGGGAGTTAAGTCAAGAAACAACAATTAAGGAAATGTCTTAAACAACAACTCTATTTTGGTTTTCTCTAGCCTTTCCACTGTTCCCACTTGTGTTAGTCACCATCCCACAGTTTCCTTTCATGTCACTGAAGCAAGTCAAGTCAAAAAATAAAGAATCATCCGTCTCCAAGCTTCCACTAGTCTAAAAACAACTTGCATTGCCCACTACTGAGGCAAGTCTAGTCATACTCATTTTATTCAAGTACATTTCACTGTCTGCTCAGAATAAACAGTATTGGAAAAATTTACTATAGTAATCTTATGTGAGTTTTTTCCCCTTCCTTGCACTCAAAACATTCCTTAAATATGTGAGAAGGGCAATCCCAGTCATCACACTCAACAGGATTTTGCTGAATCCTCTGGCAGTTCAGATAAACTGCTAAAAGAATGTTTATTAGAAGCATGCATGCAAGCAATACATTGTAGGGAGGAAACTACTTGAAGCAGTTATTCTACCCATAAACAAAGTTTGTCTAGATGGATTTTATTTTATTCCTTGAAAAATGCCATGAGTTACATGGAAAAATAAAGGCTATGTCATCCTAATTGTGTTGGGCTGACTCTGCTTCTTGTATAACTAGGAATGCCTATTCCCATAGATTTTGATCTTGGCCCAAGTAAAAACTTGACAACAAATGATGCATTCTGCTGTTCCTAAACATCACAACTCCTGAAAAAACCCACATCATCAGTTGCAGTGATCACAGGAGATGATGGAAACTGGTGTGTGTGTGTGTGTGTGTGTGTGTGTGTGTGTATGTGTGTGTGTGTGTATGCCATTAAATATATTTGTATATTTATGGCAGTCCTAAAGGCTGTCATGAATACTGTGCTTCTCATTAACAGATCTCACAGTTTATTTTAACTGTCATTGTTGTTAAAACAAACAATAGCTAGAACTTACCTATATTTTCAATAATAGTTTTAACATAAAGTATGACACTCAATATCAACATCTATATGATACCTTTAACTACTTTGAGATTTATTATGTTTTTATTATCAAGATTCTACTCAATAGAAAAACAATAAAACCTGTTAGCCTGAACAATTCAATATCTTATTTTATAATCATCTGAAAAATAGCATAGCTAAGTAGAAAACCATGGCCATAAAATCACATAGAGGCAGAATACAAGTGGAATTTATGTTATATTAGACTTTGGGCATCCTCAGATGACTCTAGACATGACCCAAATTGTTCATCATAATATGATAGCACTGTTATGGATACATTTAAAATTATTTAATCTCATGGCTTCTTATGTTATTTCATTCTGTAAAAAAAAAAAATGCGCAAATAATGCCTTTTTTAGGTAGCATGAAGCATTTGAACAAAACAAAGTTTTCCTTTATATCAATATCCAAAAGAAAAAAAATGAAAGTGACTCATGTCACCAAAAGAAACAGGAAAGAAATATTCTTTAAACACCTACTCACAGCTGTTACCATAAACTGCTGTAGACTTATCACGTAAGATGGAAAAATAACCATAAAATAACATAATTGTCTTGAATTTTTTTTCCTTTCCCCTGGGAAAGTAAGTGACCCTTACTTGACAGTGAAATTTTTTTTTTTTCTACTTTAGTGCAGGTGAAAAGAAAGGAGGTTTTGGTGTTTGTGTTGAGTTATTGTCATTCTATAAGGATACTCTAAAATATATTTTCATATTAATTTCAAAAATTCTAAATCACATGTTATCAGTAAGGATAAAATGCAACAATTTTCAAGTCATGAAGAATAAAAGAAACTTTCAGGTTTAAATTATATGTATATACCACAAAAGACCCTGAATAACCAAAACAATCTTGAAAAAGAAAAGCAAAGCTGGAGGTATCGTAATTCCAGATTTCAAGTTACACTACAAAGCTGGAGTAATCAAAACAGTATGGTACTGGCACAAAAATAGAAACATAGATCAATGGAACAGGATAGGAAGCCCAGAAACAAATCCATGATTATATGGTCAATTAATTTTCGACAAAAGAAGCAAGAATATGCAATGGGAAAAAGTCTCCTCAACAAGTGAGATTGGGGAAACTAGATGGCTACATGCAAAAGAATGACACTGGACCACTTTCTTACATCATATACAAAAATAAACGCAAAATGGGTTAAAGACCTAAATGTGAGACCTAAAACCATAAACATCCTAAAAGAGAGCACAGACATTCATTTCTCTGACTCTGACCACAGCAACATTTTTCTGGATGTGTCTCCTGAGTCAAGGGAAATAAAAGCAACATGGGAGAAGATATTTGCAAATGAAATACTTGGTAAAGAGTTAGTATCACTGGGTGTTATACACAAACAATGAATCATGGAACACTACATCAAAAACTAATGATGTAATATATGGTGATTAATATAACATAATAAAATTAAAAAAAAAAAGAGTATCTAAAAAAATACAAAGAATTACAAAACTCAACACCCAAAAACCAAAAATCCAATCTGAAAATGGGCAGAAGATATGAACAGACGTTTCTCCAAAGAAGATACACAGATGGTCAATAGATACATAATAAGATGCTCAACTTCTCATCAGGGAAATGCAAATCAAAACTGCAATGAGATATCACCTCACACCTGTCAGGATGGCTAAAATCAAAAACACAAGAAACAGCAAGTGTTGTCAAGGATGTGGAGAAAAAGGAACCCTCTTGCACTGTTGGTGGGAATGCAAACTGGTGCAGCCACTGTGCAAGACAATATGAAGGTTCCTCAAAATATTAAAAATAGTACTACCCTGCAATCCAGTGATCACACTACTGGGTATTGACCAATACAGAAGAATAGAAAAACACTAATTTGAAAGGATATATGCACCCCTATGTTTATTGCAGCATTATTTACAATAGCCAAACTACGGCAGCCCAAGTGTCTATCGACTGTTCAATGGATAAAGAAGAAGTTATATATATATATTATATATAATATATATAATATATAATATATATATTATATATATTATATATTATATATAATATATATTATATATATATATATATATATAATATATATAATGGAATATCACTCAGCCATAAAAAAGAATGGAATCTTGCCATTTACAACAACATGGATGGAGCTACAGAGTATAATGCTAAGTGAAATAAGTCAGTCAGAGAAAGACAAATACCATATAATTTCACTTATATGTGGAATTTAAGAAACAGAACAAAGGGGAGAAAAAAGGGAGAGACAAACCAAAAACCAGACTCTTAACTATAGAGAACAGATGGTTACCAGAGAGGAGTGGCTGGGGGGATGGGTGAAATAGGTGAAGGGCATTAAGAGCACACTTACCACGATGAGCACTGAGTAATGTATAGAATTGTTGAATCACTACATTGTACACTTGACAGTAATATAATACTGTATGTTAACTATGTATATTAAATTTAAAAACTTAAAAGAATATGTATATATATGTCAGTCTCCTATTGATTCTGTTTCTCTGGAGAAACCTGACCAACACAGTACTCAGTCACACATTACACATAGCAAATTGTTGATACTCAAAAAGTATTAGATGAATAAATAAACACAAATCAATTCCCTGAATCCTGTTAGGTTTTGTATAGAACAGTGCTGCAGAAGAGTGTAAGGGTGTGACGGGGGCACAGGCAGTAGAGTTCCCAACACAAAATTTGATCTGAATACTTTGCTTAATATGAACTTATTAAGCAGAATTTATGATGAAGGGCTTAATAAGTAAATAGTGATATTATATATTATGGTCCCTAAAATAGTAGCGCAGCAACTTGTACCCATTACACAAACAGTTAATATTTGTTGGTTTGAGTTGATGTAGTTTGAGTTAAAATGCCTCAGTTAATTCCATTTAGGCTAAAAAGTTCTGTTTTGGAAAGTATTATTTTTCCAGTTAAGGGGCATCGATGACAGCTTATTACTACCACATCTTGTCATGAGAAGACCATGTTTTGACAGTGACCTCAATCATGGTGCTAGTTTATTCTTTTTCTGAAAGCTGCAGCACCAAGCTGTAACTACCACCCACCCCCAGCAGGATGTCCTGCTCTGATTGGCAGAGTGAGTTGGAAGGTGGGCCTGCTCAGACTCTGACCACACTGACTGCATTCCCCAGAGCTGTGGTAATGAAATTGGAAGCCACCCTTGTGAAGCAAAAAGCCTCAAAGTAATTGCTATGTGCTGTAACCTTCCCTCTCGTTTGGAAAACAGAAATAAACAGTGCATTTTCCTCATGAACCTACTGTATTTACCAATATTGTTTATGGGGTATACTTTGCCAGTTGACATTACTTTAGTAAACTTATTATTATATGGTCAACACCTGCCCCATAAATATAGAATAGAGAAGTTATATTATATTTGTGTCTGGTGAAATGAAGTGTTACCCAAACTCTGATGTGGGGAAGACCTTTGGTGCTCTCTGTATTTATGGGAGCTACATGGCACTTAACATATACCAAACTGGGTAAGCAAACATGCTTGACTCAAAGTTCAACTTTACATGATCTCTGTGACCGGAGATTGTGTCATTTGGTTTCTAATGTATAGTTTTAACTAAGTTAGGATTCTAAATATGTTTAAAATTTTTAAATTAGCTTTTCAAGTTTTTATTGAGTAGCTGCATATTGAATAAAAAGAAGCCTTGTACATTAGATTGATGGGTTTTTCACTTATTTGTGTAGGAAACCATCAGAAGTTTACTTCAAGATTAGATATTCCTTAAGAAGATATAATTAGAAAGTAGCCTTATCTTTTTCTGAAGCAACATGACATAGTGGTGAGAGAGGCTGAAGCCAGAGAGATCTGGACTTGTAGTTCAGCTACTCTCTGCAGCTGTGTGTTCTTTGATAATTCATTTCAACTCTGAACTCTGATTTCATTATTTAAAAATATGGACCCAATCCTGTAAGGCTGATTTAAGTGTCTAAAGATAATTTGTGCAAAACTATAAATATAAATATAAATATATATATATATATATATATATTGTTGTTGTGCCTACTTTTAGTACTAGTCTTGTACTTTTAGTAAAATATTTTATCATCTAATTACTCATAGTCATTTCCACTTGTCTGATTGTGAAGATACAAATAAAACTATTATCACCAGCAACCACAAAGACATTGGTGAATGTGTCCACTTGTTAGACAATAGGGCTATAAGAAATATAAGATGAACACAACTTTCCAGCCTCTTTCCTCAAGTCAGTTTTCATTGCTACTGAAAAGGAATCTGGTCAGGACCTTCTAGAAGAAGTTATGGCAATAGAATCAGGGGTCAAATCTCTTGAATTAATTAACAATGATTTCTTCATTTTTCAGATGAGGAATTGAGACATGTAGAAATAAAGTGAACTAATAAATAACTCTGATATATTTTTAAAAATATCTAACCCAGCTACTTTCATGCTGTGTGGCTAAGTTCCAAAGCACAAGGAGAATCATCAATGTGGAGTTCCCATTAGTAAAGCATTGCCATAATTTTCTGCTTTCCTTAGATTGAAGGAAACAGTGTTACTAGGTGAAAATGTACTAAATGCCTATCCTGCCAAAGATACTGAAGATTGTGGATTGTAAGATAAAATGGGATAATATCCATTAAGGAACTCCTTACAGTGAGATATATGGAAGGTTATTAGTTTCTCCAGTTGAATTCCATGTCCATTGTCCTCCTGCTTCATTTATTTAGGAGCAGAACTTGCCATTAGAAATATGCTGCACATACATCTTGGCTCACATGTGCAGGTGGGTTTGTAGCCTGCCTTTCTGGAAGGAGAATAAGAGGGTCTGAGAAAATACAAATTTTTTATTTTGATGGAGAGTACAAAATTGCTTTCTGGTGGGTTTTGTCCCCTATTTTCCCGGCTGCTAATAATGCTTGGGAGCCCTGGGTGTTATACGCAAACAAAGAATCATGGAACACTACATCAAAAACTAATGATGTATTGTATGGTGACTAACATAACATAATAAAATTAAATTAAATTAAAAAAAATAATGCTTGGGAGTATCTGCCCATCAGTGGGAAGAACTGACATACAATTAGTCATGTTTCTATACAATAACATATACTGCAACCATTTTAAATAATTGAGGCAGCTTTGTATAAAGTGAATAAATCTTAAGAGAATAGAGCAAAGTTTAGAATGAGTATATAATTCTATTTTTTTTTTAATTCTGGAACTTAGCTTTATTTCATTTTTTAAAATTGTGATAAAAAATATATAACATGAAATTCACTATCTTAACCATTTTAAAGTTTAAAGTTCAATAGTGTTAAGTATATTTACATTGTTGTGAAACAGATCTCCAGAACTTCATCATCTTCCAAATCAGAAACTCTATTGGAAATATATGTGATATATAATGTATGCATACATATATGATTGAGTATTTCTGTTATATATATATGTAATTTAGGCTACACAGAAAAGAGTTTTAATAGAGCAAAGTATCATCTTAATTCCTTACTAAGAGAGTATTATTATTCCTCCCAAGATATAACCACTCTTACCAGTTCAGTATATATCTCAATGATTATTTTAAATTAATTTTAAATGTATATGTACACATGAAAGTAGAACTTGCATTCTACAGTACTGCATTAAGTATTTTGCTATTTTCTTTTTAAATGTAACACTCTTGTTGTTATATTTGTTGTTATATTTGTGTCGGTAAATAGAACTCCACTTCATTCATTCATTTTAACTCTTGATTAAATACATGATAATTCTTGATTATGTGTAATGCTTCCACTACCACCTTTGTTTTAACTATTTTTGAAGTTTAATACACATATAAAAAAGTGAACGTACTGGTCAACCTTTTTCTAATCAACCCTCAGAATAACCACTATCCTGCCTTTTAAGAGCATAGGTTAGTTCTGCTTCTTTTTGTACGTTAAGTAACTGGAATCATATGTGACATTCTTTTTGTGTCCTTTTTTTTTTTCACTCAGCATTATGTTTGTGATCTTTATCCCTACTGCTGTTAACAGTGGTAACTTTTTCATTCTTATTGCCATTTATCGCATTGTAAGAATATAACAACTTTATTTACTATTCTGCTTTTATCTGTTTTTATTTTTTAGAGATTTATTTATTTATTTGAGAGAGAGAGAGAGAGTGAGTGGGGGGAGGGACAGAGGGAGAGGGAGAGAGAGAGAGAATCCTCAAGCAGACCCCCACTGAGCATAGAATCGACAGAGGGCTCAATCCCAGGATGCTGATATCATGACCTGAGCCGAAATCAGGATTCAGATGCCCAACTGACTGAGCCACCTAGGTGCCCCTACTTATTCTGCTTTTAATAGGAATTTAGATTTTTTTTTTAATTTGGGGCTACTACAAATAGTGCTGTTATAAATGATCTCATTCATTTCTTTTGTTATACATTTGTACACATTTCTGTTGGCTCTATACCTGAGAGTGGAATTGTCGATTCATAGAGTATAAATAGATTTAGCACATCCTAACAAATCATTTCCCAAAGCACCTGTACTAATTTTCAATCTAGTTAGGAGTGTATATATAAATAATTTCTTCACACTACTGTCATATTTAACATTTTTGATCATTTTTATTATAGGCACTTCGGTGGGTATGCAGTGGTATCACATTGTGACAGATACACATGCTGTTATAAGCATGGGCCATTTCTGGCCATACCACAGAGAACTTTAGTGATGGGCCTCACTCAGGGACTTAGAATTTGAGCGTGAGCTTTATAGGAAATATTACTTTTCACTGTATGTTTTTTGGTATTATTTGAAATTTTTACCGCGTACCTGTATTACCTCTTTAAAGTGCTCTTTTATTTCATTTCATTTTTCATTTTTCAAAAAAAGTTATGTAAGCCTAGAGTCTTCTAGCCTGTGGTCTTAGCCTGCAAAGCAATTCAGTTTTGTCTTAAAGCCCCCAGCAGTAGGATAATCATGTCCCTTAGGGAAATATAAAGCACTACATGTTTTTTGCCAATTCTTAAGTTGTGGACAACTCAGGGAGATAGGAAACAGGTCAGGGAATAAGACTGAAACCCTGGAGGAACGTGGAAAGTCAAATATCCAGGGTCTTCTGAAATACCTCTTTCTGTTTTTCTTTTACCTGTTTATAGATGCTACAGAATTACACACACACACACACAAACACACACACACAAGCATGCACACCATCTCCAGGGAGTCAGTGGAGAGTTCTGGAGATGAGTGTATGTCTCTGCCTCCTCCATCGTGGCTCGTAGATTCTTACTGACCTGAGGGGAAGTCAAGGGAAAAGCCATTGCCCTGGACTGTAGGGACTTGATTAGCACCCCACTGTTGTTAAGAGGCACAGAATACAAGGGCAAGGTATAGACTTAAAAAGCATAATATGACAACATTTTTATTTTTGATTACTTTTGGATAGAATTACCCTGAATGACTCAACTGATGGATGACTAGGGTTTTGAGAGAATTGTATTGTTTGGAAAATCCACGCTTAGAAATTAGTTACCTGTGATTGCCCTGAGAACCTACAGGACCAAGGCCAGTACCATTCCGAAGTGCTGTTCATGTTGCAGAGCCTTTAGCAGAGGGACAGTATGTCCCCAACGCCCTCATGAATGTGGCTGTGGAGATCACTCGACAAGGGAGTGCCTCACAGTCGATCATGGCAATGAATTTGTGCCACTAGCAGAGAAATTTGAGCTTGTGATTATTCCTTTCTGCTTTTCAAAGGAATATTTATGTATGATGATTAACATAACATAATAAAATAAAATTTAAAAAAAGGAAATATAAAATAAAGAGGAATATTTATTAACCATTTCTGTTTTTCCTAACACTGTTGTGTGAGATGGACTGGTTACATTTATAATTAGAATTTTGTTGTAGTACTGTGAGGACTCACATCTGGATTTGATGAAGAGAAATGCATTTTACCCGGAGAGGCCAGCCTTAGAACAGGATGACTTAATGTGTCTTTGGGTTGTGCCCTTTGGGGAGAGGATGAGTACATTTTTATTGTGAGTGAAATAATTATGTTAGGTGGAGTTACTCTTCAGATTGTTTGTATGTGTGTTAACTGCGCAGCTAAGAGATGAAATGCAAAAGACAGAATTTTAACACCCTTATTTCCTCTACATTTCACGTACTAACAGCCAACTTCATTCTTTCTTGAGGACCTTTTTGGTGGGACCGGGGTCATCCCTGTTTTCCAGCCTTCCTTTTCTCTCTATAGCTAGTGAGGTATCTGACATGAGTCTGACTTACCGTATTACGCATCGCTTTAGCCACAGTTTTTGGCCGGTGATGGCAACAAAGCAAACTCTTTGCTGGCATTTAACATGCAGATGCTAGAGTGGAAAATAGCACATTTATTTGAGTTCACTAAGCTTTGCTAATAACAGTCTAGAGCCTTGTGAGGACATAGTATTACTACCTCCTCTCCAGTGGAGAAATTTTACCTTTGGCAAAACCACAAGACCAAGAGAGAAAAAAGCAGAGCTGAGAAAAACAGGAGACAGTGATTCCCAAAGTCACTAAGTCCTGTGTAGCCTCTAAGTACCTACGCCCTGAATCAGAACCTTCTACAATGCTACAGCAAAGCAAGAACTAATCAAATAAAGAAATTGTGGAGGAGAGGCAAGTTAATTAAGTAATGGCAACCTAACTCTGAATCAACCTGAATCATATGCATTTGGTAATTTGTTTTGGGTGTTTAGAAAATCATGGTCATAATAGATCTGAAAATGCTTTATGTAAAGAAAAATGTTTTAGCTTGTTGCACTCTAAAATTCATGCCTTCATTGTTTAAAGATGAACATTTATATAAGTAGGTATACAACTTTATATATCATTTGATGCATGGTTTTTCTATCCAGTTTGGCCTATGAATCAAACACAGTTTAAAAGTATATTGAATAATTAAATAATAAATATTTAAAATTAATAAGAAATAATATATTAAATATATCACTGCATTTTTATCAAAACAGCCATTTACATTAAAGGCATAAGTCTATTCCATATTACACATAATATGTGGTTATGATTGTTACAAGTAAAGCAGAAATATGCTCTTCTTACCAGGTATTTAATACCACCTAATAACACGTATAGAAAGATAAACACTCAGGAAGAAATAAAGATTTATGTTCTGCTATAAAAGCATAATTTTGTATTTTATTTAAGATTGAGTCTTACATTCATATTAAAAACTGTGCTTAATGGTAGGAGCATAAAATTGAATTCTTACTGTATTAAGCCAGTTTAGCAAGTAAAAATAATTCAGTACCTTAAATATATCACATTTTTCAAATGATGCACTGTGGAAATAGATACCTTGCTGCCCTAATAATGGTTTGTAATATGGAGCACCCTAAAAGTCTGATCCTTTCAGTACATTGCTTTTTCCATTTTCTCAGCTGAAATGACCAAAAGAGTCTTTCCCATCCATGTTTTGAATGAGTTATAATCAAGCAGCATCCTGTGCTCAGTTAACAGAGAGCACCCAAAGCAAACAGGTGTGAGAGGAAACAGAATGTGACTCATTATTTACCTGGACTTCAAAAGACTGTCTTTTCCCTCACACACTGTCAAAATCGGATGTTGTGTCATAAATCTGAACCTTCTCACTAGACTATGTTTTAAGCTGCTTAGCTGTATGTTGACTCCGTGAAACAGTGGCAGAAAGGAAAGGATGTGCATTGATTTTATTTTGGTACTCTACTGATGGGCAGGAAGAAACTCCTTGCTTAAGCAGTGTAATTGGCAGATTTTAGACGTATTTGCTAAATGATATATAACCGTGGGCTTCAGAAATTGTAAGCTTACTTATTAAGTTATCTAATATGATGAGATTACTTTCAGTATAGTATGCATATTTTCTACGCTTGATTCATGAACTACATGAGGTTATTTACCTATTACCTCGTTAAACTGTCCATGATGAGGAGCCTCCTCTATATAATGTAATGTATGTTTTCAAATGGATATTCCTTAAGAAATATGATATTAATGGGGCACCTGGGTGGCTCAGTTGGTTAAGTGCTTGGTTTTGACTCAGGTCATGACCTCAGGGTCATGAGATTGAGCCCCAGTTTGGGCTCTGGGCTTAGCATGGAGGCTGCTTGGGATTCTCTCTCTCCCTCTGCTCCTCTTCCTGCTTACACATTCTCTCTCTCTTTCTCTCTCTCAAATAAATAAATAAATAAATAAATAAAATCTTAAAGAAAAAAATATAATAATTCATACTCTTCTTTATAATGATGCATGGTTAAATAATTGGCTCTTAATTGCTCAGACATGGTAAAAATGTATATTGACTAGGGGCTTTGCAAAATTTTTTGAGTGTGCATAGTTTGTGCTCTCTGTGTATTAAAGGTGATGCAGGGTGGGGTATTACTCAGTGACACAGTTAAAACTAGTGCTTTTTTTTTTTTTAATAAAAAATAAAACTAGTGCTGTTCTATATTACAACCGAGAGGCCAAAATTTAATGGGTTGAGATTGTATTAGCAGAATTTAGGCAAAATAAAACAAAGTTTTTTTGTTTATTTTTTTTTTTACTCTGAAATTATACAAATTAATGATGCAAGCCTTCTTGGAAAATTCTTGCATGTGAATCTAAAGAGATGTTAGATAGTTTCTTTCCAACATATTAAAATAAAACTGTGTTTGGAAAGAGGTTAGATAAACTTTGGAGGACCCTCAGGTTCTTGAGTCAGTGATTCTCTGCTGTAAGCAAGTAACACAGTATGGATCTGAAGTGGATATGTTTTAGCCAAGACTTTCTAGAAGCCAAGCTAGTCATCTGGTTTTAATGAGGACCCTTAGAATGCAAAAATTTTAATGTTTTGCTTGAGGGCAATTTAGTTTTAATTACTTGTATTTGACATGTGTTGAGCAGCAACTAAGCACTAGTAATTAACCAAAGACAGCATTTGGGCAAGACTAGCCTATTTAGGTTGAAGTTTAAAATGACAGCATCTTTCAGGTAGAATAAGGGTAAATAACTATAATGATAGGGCATTGATATTTCCAATAAAGCTTGAAAAAATTCAAAATAATCTAGGGTTAGCATGACCTTCTGTCCACTTTTTTTGAACATAGTCTTTCCAAATATGTAAAAAAAAATAGTCTGAATCATGTAACTTAAATGAGAGGATTGTGAATATTTGATCATATCCAGATGTTTTCAATCTCCACTAACTATAGACAAAAGGGCAGAAGATGAGATTGCATCAGTTAAAGGACAGTTTCTTCATTAAGCTGGAGTATATTAGTACCTACACTTTTTCAAGTCTGAAGACCTGGTTTTTAATGTGAGCATGTTTTTTAGATATCCACTAGGTAGTAGTGATGCTTTCAGTAACTTCTGATCAGGATAATGTGTAACAATCAAAAATTATCATGTGGCCAGTGATACTTTAAGTTTATAATTTTAAAATTATAATTATATCTACAGGCATTTGAAAAAATACATGTGAATATGAGAGATACTGTTTATTGAATCTACAAAAATATCCATAATGGATTTTAAGACCCCTTGTTATTAATCTAAGAACTCCTTGAAGTTTCCTTCATCTCAATGATGAGATTTAATTATTAGAAACGAATCTGTTTAATACCAATTTACTATTTAAATGAAGAAACCCTCATCACCCAGGGGTACCTGGGTACTCAGTCGGTTTAGCATCTTACTCTTGGTTTCAGCTCAGGTCATGATCTCAGGGTCGTGAGATCACGCCCCACATTGGGCTCTGTGCAGTCTGCTGGAGATTTTCTACCTCTGCCCCTCCCCCTGCTGTCGGGCACTCTCTCTCTCTCAAATAAATAAATAAAATCTTAAAAAAAGAAATCCTCCTCATCATGCAAGCCTATTTTACGGACACACATAAAGCTGTATAAATACAAACAAATAATAATTGATAACTGAGAAACAATGACTATACAACTGAACCTTGAAGAACATTAGCTTGAACTGCATGCATACACTTATATATGGACTTTTTTTTTGTTTTTGATAAGACAGTACAGTACCTTAAATGTATTTTCTCTTCATTATGATTTATTTATTTATTTATTTGAGAGAGGGACTGAGAGTGAAAGAGAGAGAGAGAGAGCATGAGCAGGGGGTGGGGCAGAGGGAGAAGCAGACTCCCTGCTCAGCAGGGAGCCCAACAACAACCCCAGGATCATGACCTGAGCTGAAGGAAGATGCTCAACCGTTCAACTGACTGAGCCACCCAGGAGCCCCCCTTATGATTTTCTTAATAACATTTCCTTTTCTCCTTCTTCCTTTATTGTAAGAATTCAGTATATAATACATACACAAAATATGTGATAAATGACTTCTTACATTATTGGTAAGGCTTTTCTAGTCCACAGTAGGCTATTAGTAATTAAGTTTTTGGGAAGTCAAAACTTATATGTAGATTTTAAACTATGCAGGGGGATTGGTGCTTCTGACCTCCTCATTGTTCAAGGGTCAACTATACTTCAGAATTTATTGGGTATATATCATAGAAAAGGTTTATTCTTTATCTGTTATGATAAGCCAGCATCTATTCTGCTGGCCTATATTAGAAGAAAATGTAGAATCTGTTATGTCTTATGTAGAGATAGTTCTAAAGTTATATTTCTTAGCTGTGAAAATGTTCTTTATCCTTTTTATTAGGTTAAAGCCTTTTTTTTAAAAAAATGTTAATTTTACTTTGCTCCATTGTATGATGTTAATCGGAAGTGCTTAAACCAGGTAAACATGCTCTTAAGAGATTGCTTGAATCTGTTTCCTTATGCATACATTTATTTTATAAGAAGAATTATGTTTTAAGCACATAAACTTTACCTCTTACTAGTTTTCCTCATGAACATAAGAAAAAGAATGAATGGAAATATGAAGTGTATATCTATCATTACTATTGTAAAAATAAGTTGCTTATGGCACAGAAGTTACATTCTGGTTGTTGAATTCACATAAAGTATATGCAGTGAGACTGTACTCTATGTTAGTTTCATCTCCTTCCTCTAGCAAGAAACAATTTTGCTATGCTGTTTGCCCATTGCTATAGCCTTTACAAATTTGATTGTATTAACATCACAAAGTAGATCATATATCTATTCATCACTATATTAAGAGGGCTGGCAAGTTATACCCTGACATTTTCTTTTTCTTTTTTAGTCCGATCAGATCATTTCCTAAAAGCTGTCTATGCAACTCCATTAGCAACACAGTTAATAAAAATTAGACTTCCTGTTCACAGGTGTTGACCAGTTGGGCAGATTAAATATTTAGAACTGGCTGATTCTTCTTTGGTCATATAGGCAACCAGAGGTAATAGGATTAATGCTAGGTTATTGAATATCAAATAGGAGAATTCAATTAAATGCTTTAGTCTGTTCCTTAGGGTTTCCTGGAAATACAGAAAGTGAATAACAAGAAAAAAATGTCTGTAATAGTACATTCATAAATTTTATCAGCAAAAATTTAAATATTTCCTATCACCCTGAGCTTAGCACATGACAGCTTCATCTTGCTAATTATGAAAACCCAAACTTCCACGTTATCTCTGACACCAGTTTTTCTCTTATACCATATGTCAAATTCATCAGCAAATTCTGTCATCAATAGATTCAAAATGAACATAAAATCTACATATTCTCACAATCTCTATATTTACTGCCTTGTCAAGGTGCCTCAAACTTTCACTTGAAGGATAGCAATAACCTCCTAATAAGTGGATAAAGCGTTGAGTAATATACATGCCCCGTCTGCAAGAGAATCACAGTATAGTGGTTGAGACAGAGAAAAACTTAAGGTGGTGTAAGATTATATATGTGGGTATATATATATATATATATATATTTACAAATATGCATGTTTATCAGGTGTGCATTTAAGCATACACAGTTTTACAAAATATAGAATAAAACAAAAACCTCCAATACCATGAAAATAATATATATAATTGAAATGCTCTAAATATACACATTCATCAGTAATCCTCGTGCTGACAAGAACTACAGTGGCTCAGTCTGTTCCTCCAAGTGGTTATCAGAGCTTCTGAAGTCCAAGTGCTAGACAGGCTTAAATATCAGTCTTGAAGCCTGTTTATGGTTGATCATAAATGCTGATTTTCATTCTTTGGAAAAAAGTTTATTATTTATTCTCACTAAGGCATAATCATCATTCCTATGAAAACAATGCATATGCCAAACAATTTTAGGTTTTTAGTTTGTAATTTATAATACAAGCTGAAGAAAGTTGATCTTACAGGACTAATAATTATAGCCAAATAAGAAATCCATCAGAACTGTTACACATTCAAATCTGGTAGATGGAATTTTCACTCAGTTTTTGTTTATTAATTGTTTTCTAGTTTCTAGACACCATGCTCAGTCCAGGAATCCAGTAATGAATAACATAGAGACTCTGAACTCCAAGTTCACACTTTATATGATGTTTCAAGAAAAATGGTCCTTGCCATTTATCTGTGTAGTTTTTTTTTCCCTTTGTTTGCAAGAATATAGTTAACAACTGCCTTATTTATCAACACTTAAAATGATATAAAACATTGTGCCTTTTATATAAATACAAAACAATAAATTATTAGATATAATTAGCTTATGAAATTGTTAATTGTGTGCTACATTTTACAACTTGTAATTTCTACCAAATGTTTGTGTTTTTACTAGTGCCATTAAACATAATAAATGTTTGTTTGACTTAAGAAAGTTCAATAGAATTATTGATACATTTTATAATAAGCTAACTGTGGTTTTCCATTTGACTTACCCTTTGTATATACAATATTATTTAAAATTAAGTTTTTGTAAAATAAGCCAAATGGTTTTTATTGTAATGTATATATTATTAGTAAATTGCTTATTGCCATTTTATGTGTCATCTGCTAAGTGCTAAGTTTGTATTTACCAGGAAAATAACTACTTCAGTGACTTAAGTCATGTCTTCTTCATCTTCTTCTTATAGTGGCAGTAAGTGTAGGCGTGTGTCCGGGCCACTCGCCCAACTGTACCAGTGGTTCCCTTTCATTTCCTTTCCCTGATTCAGCAGCCAGCATGAGTGACAGGATGGTCACCAATCTTCTAGACAAAAAATAGCTTGATAAGGGTTGGTGTTTCCACTGTGTTAGTCATATGGGAGTCCTCTCTGTGGTCAGTACCTGTATGGAAAAAGAATGAAAAGTGTGTTTTCACTGATAACATTCCTTCAAATATATTTTGTTTCAAAGAACAACAAACCACAAAGATGATTCAGGTCAAGACATCCAAATGTTTACTCTGAGTCACAGACCAGCTACCACAAACTGAGGTAAGGGATTCCCTAAGTAGGTGTCTCGGTTTTCTATAGACACTAAAGGCTCCCAGATACGGATTCGAGTGGCCAAGTTTTATTTAGCTTGCTGACTTTTAAATTTCATTCAGTGACTTTTTTGACTACTCTGTGCAAGACTCAGAGCTATGTTCTATAATACATAGAAAGTGGAATAAAGAAGAGTTCCCACAGTGAAATAGCTTATAGGTATATCAGGTGAGTGTAAGAAAATACAAAATTAGCTACATCACTAGACAGATTATAATTAACATCTTAAAAGAGTGTTTGGGGGATTTAGAGGAAAAAGGGATTGCATGTTTTTAGGAATACCAAAAATACTTCACACAGATAGTAACATTGTCAAGTCTTTGAGAAATTGTAGAATTTCAGTGATTAGGAAGAAGGTGACTTTTTAGGGAGAAGGGACATCATGAGCACTTGTTTCAGGAAGAGAAATGATCCAGTTGGATTGGCCTGTTGAATGCATGTAGGGAATTACTAGGGCTAAAAGCTGAAAACTAAGTTGGCATTAATTTTGGGTGCTAGCTAATTTGAGCAAATTATATTTAATGTGGTAGCTATTTTATTTAAGGGTAACAACATGATCTAAGTGTGATTTAGGAAAACTAATCCGAATTCTTCATTAGAATAAAATGGTGTCAGAAAGACTACAGAAATGAGATCAGTGAAGACATAGGAGGAAAAGAAGGATATAGTGTAAGCTAGGGAAAAAGGAACAAGAAAGGAAGAGTTGACAAAGTAGGAATTATATGATTAGCTGATTATGAGAGACATTTGATAGAAGGCACCAAAAACTTTTAATTTGACTTTGACCTAGTATAGTCCAATTGTTTTTCACAGATTGAAGGATATGTGAATGGATTTGGCTTTTGCCTATAAAGTTTGAATTTCCAGGTATTTCTCCAGGTAGTTTATCTAGTGGACAGTTGAAAATAGAGAACAGGAAGTTGAGAGAAAATTGGAAATCATTCAGTTGGAGGTAATTATGACAGTTGCTAAATGACAAGCTAACGGTCTTTATTTTCTTGACAGTGTTATAGTATATTCAATGTGTAGTATGATTAGCTTTATGCTACTTTTCCCCCAGTGACTTCATATTGATTTTGCTTCATTCATGGGTTCTAGCTGAAAATGCTTGGGTGTGCAGTGGCTGGTGGTGACTGTCATATTGTCCATATCCACTCATTCTTTCCATCTTTACTCAGCCAATAATAATAGATTTTATGTGCTCAACAAGGTAGTAATTACAGTGTAATACAAAGATGAATGAAATCTCGTTCTTGCACTCACAGAACTAAGTGTGGTTGAGCAGAGTAGGAAGTCTTTGCTAGTAAGTCTCATTTTAGAATTGTCAGTTCATAATTTCCATTGTATTGATGAATTTATGGTCAAGGCTCACTTAAAAATCAGTTCCAATATATTTACCAAAAATATCCAAGAACCATTTAGCAAGTGGATATGAGAAAAAGAATTATTTAGGAGTCTGTATTCATGAGAAATAAAATCATACTTTGGCAATAATTGCCCTTCTGTGGAAAATCATCTTTTTCAGTTTGGCATACAAAACAATTTGGACTGCATTACTTGTTTATAAAAATAGTGAAGTTTTATACTATTTAAATCATACTTTTGATTCTTGAACTTAATATGCTACTGTCTAAATTTGTTTTAATATGTCACATTAGATTTATTTCACTTGGAATATGGAGACTGACTTTCATGTTGCCAGGTATTTATTTGTACTTTTTTTTTCTTTTTTTTCTTTGGTCTACTTAGATTTGTTTTTTTTTCTTTGCTTTTTCTTCTTTTCACTTTTTAAATTTTTTACTTTAAAAAATTTTTTTTAAGATTTTATTTATTTATTTGACAGAGAGAGACACAGCGAGAGAGGGAACACAACCAGGGGGAGCAGGAGGGGGAGAAGCAGGCTTCCCGCTGAGCAGGGAGCCCAATGTGGGGCTCGATCCCAGGACCCCAGGATCATGACCTGAGCCGAAGGCAGATGCTTAATGACTGAGCCACCCAGGCACCCCTCTTTTTAAATTTTTTAAATGAATTGTGAGATGGAGATTCTATGTCTGCATATGTAAATAGCCATATAGCCATATTGTCATTTTGGCCCTAATAATACACTTAATGTTCCATTTAATTTACCATAGTCTTGGTAGACAACAATAATTGGATGAACTATAGAAAAAGACACCTCTTGACTAATTATACTTCACCAAATAAGGCTAATTCTACCAAATTTTGTTACCTGCAGTGCTGACACCTTGGTAACATTAGCAGTTTTGCAAGCCACCAAAATTAAGGTATGCTTTCTGCTGGTTTAAAACTCCCAAACTCTATTTTTAAAAATATTTTTGAGCTTTTGAAAGCTTTTCCTTAATTCCAGAATTCCATTTCAACTTAAATATTTTATACCTAAGTACATTATTTGTCAATGTTAATATTTAATTTCTTCTCTATTGTAGTTAAGGAAAAAAGAAAAAAATCAGGTAATAATACTACTACTAGTAATTATTTTTTTGAGCATGCCATCTCTACCCAGAAAATAATAGATTAGGCAATATGACATGACATTCAATTTCCATTTTCTACTTGGTCACCTTTACCTTTCTGGATTACCTATGATTGTGAATTTATAAGAACAACTCTGGAATTTTAAAACTTTAAGGCCACTGCTAACAGTATTAAGAAAGAAAAAAGACATATAGCTCTTGCCACTATCTTACTTTTAAGGCTTATTTTGGGGGGTTAGGGCTTACCGGGAGCTCTCCATCTCCCCTGTAATCCTCACTGATGAGACTGTTTAGAAACCATCACTAACTTGGTGAGAGTTTTGTAAGGTATAGTGAACAAGGACTTCTCAGGGATTGCATCACAGAAACTGAAGTAGCAGAAAAAACTTCCATTAATATGGAATATTTGGAGGACTTTAGAGTAGGTGCAGAGCATCATTTCTCTGTAAATTTCTTGAGTAATATCTATAATTAAGTATCTCCAAGAGTTTTGTGTGCACATAGCATTATAGGATTCCATGGTCTAACTAGTTCGTCATGCAAAGATCAAAGTTTTTGAAAATATAATGGTTTCTTTTTACTGGACTTAATTTTATCCTCCTCTTTTTCCACTTTTTCCATTGGGGATACTCTCTCTAAAGTTGTTTGAAAAGAAAAGAAAACACCTTTAGATCTTTGGGTTTCCTTATTCAGCCAAGGAAAACATTGAATATGAACATCAAATACTCCAGTAACATTTCTATGATTTGTCATTAAACTATTTTTCTTCCTTTGAATTTTCTATTAAACAGTGTTTAAGTCGGTAAAAGACCATGGTCCCCCAAAAGTCAACAATTTGCTTTAAATTAAATTTTTATTAATTCAGCTCAAGTTTTTAAATTGGAAATTGAACTTTGATGGTGGCTCTATCCATACAACACAGTGTTCATATATTACGAAAGTTCCAAAACTTTATAAAGGAAAATGGTAATAAGTTTTTGAAAGAAACTTCGAATGTTTATGTACGAAAGTATATATAATGGGATAAACATATAACAGAAAAAGTTCATAACTCACTAAAACAATTTCCATTGAAATGAATACTTTTTATCCTTAAGAAGATATTAAGTTAAAAATGTTACATTTAAAATGCTATCTGTATACTCTATTTTAAAATGAAATAGGCGTTAAGAGTTCAAAAATTGTTAATTATGTATAAAACCAAAAGGGTATAATCTTCCAGAAACTAAACTTATTTTCTTTTCAATTGATTTATTAGGGATCTTAAGTAGGAAATCTTTATTTAGCTAGTATATTTAGAATCTATGTGCTAAATTCATTGGTAGGTTTTTTTTTTTTTTTTCCTTCAAGATTTTATTTATTTATTTATTTGAGAGAAAGAGTGAGGGAGAGACAGAGCACAAGCCAGGGGGAGAGGCAGAGGGAGAAGCAGGCTTCTCGCTGAGCAGGGAGTCTGATTTGGGACTCTATCTCAGGACCCTGGAATCATGACCTGAGCTGATGGCAGACATTTAACCGACTGAGCCACCCAGGTGCCCCTCCATTGGTAGTTTTGAGGAAGAAAAGGTAAATTAGGTAATTGGTTCTGTCTTGGAAATGTCCACTCAAGTTTTAAGGGGGGAAGAAGTTATATTGTTTTAAGAAATAAATGACTATTTTTCCTTGAACAAATGTTCATGGACATAAAAATGTTAATGGACATAATAAGTAATTTTCTACTCTTAGGTATCTATTTTTATCTATATGATTTTTTACTAGCACTATGAAATTGAGTTAATGTTTTATATACAAATTAAATACTTATTATATTTAAATTTTGTGTTCTAAATCTTTTACCAGATTCAATTCTGCAACACCTCAATATTTAGTAATGAGAAAGAAATTCACCTCCATGGGCCTAGATAGCAAGAAAGTTGAAAATAGTGTAGTTTAAAAATACCTAGAATAAGTCAAATGAAAAGACTGCATGACTCATGTTTTATTTTTATCTTTCAGTGTGTAGACACTTTTCACATCACTCATGGGTAAAGCCTGGGTTCATTTATCCAACTTTTTATTAAAATGTTTTATATTTTAAAGTTTGAAATTATGATCATTAGAGATATTCCCAAAAGTAAAAAAAAAAAAAAAAGTATATACTCAATGTAATAATATATTTTGAGATGTTTTCTAACATGAGATTTTGTTAACCTGTCTACTGAACTGTTTTTACGAAGTAATTGATAGAAGGCTATTCTACCAAAATCCATGCCCCCTCCCTCCTGCATGTTCTAGATTTTAATTATAGCCATTGTCTCTCTCTGATGTGTCTGAGGCCAATTAAAGCTGAGAGGAAGTATGTGCTCAGCAAGGATAGAGAATGGTTTTCTTTCATGGGAGCATGGCCTGGCAATCATGCATCCAATTCTGTGACTCTTTGATAACTGAATAGCAAACTAAAAATGATATAACATGTGCTCTCGACTTACCTTTAGGGTATATTCTAGTATAAAGTGTCAAAGAGTAAATGTTTAATTCACATATCATAGTAAAAGAACAATTGCCCACTTCAGGTGTTAAAAAGACAAAAGAGTGAATTGCCTGGTCTATTCTTTTGGTGGTTTTTTTACCTCATGAACACAAACTTGTCATTATTTTGCCTTTGTTCTTGCCATTAAATGACTGAATCTTGAAGATGATTTTTTTCTTCACAGTTAGCATTTCTCTAGAGACCATGTTCCCCCCCACCGCACACCACACACCTTTTTGGAGTACTGATCATGTGAGCGCATGACATACATTATTTCATTTTGTATTTTTCAGTTTTAAAATTTCCATTTGGCTCTTTCTGATTGTTTTCATTTCTCTTTTGAGATTTCTTTTTTTTTTTTTTTTAATTACAAGCATATTTTCCTTTGTGTCCATGACCATAATTATAACAGCTGGTTTACAATTCTTGTCTACTAATTTCTGCATCTGGATCATCTCAGATTGGTTGCAGTTTCTTGAATATAGGTCAAATTTTTTTATTGAATCCTGGCCATTGCAAAGGAGAAAATTGTAGAGATTCCACTTTGGGTGATAGTCTTAAAAAAGATGATTGCTTTTTCTTTGTGTTAGTACCCCATTAACTAGGCTGAATTCAAACTCAAAACTCCCTTTCCTGGGGTGGGCAGACTTGGAAATCTGAAAGTTTAGTTCTTTTAGCCATGCCTGGGTTGCTTAGTGGCTGTCACATACACACATCATTCAGGTGTTAGCCAGAGATTCAGACAGAGCTTATGCAGAATTTGAGGCTTTTGAAATATGAATCTCTCCTTTTTTTGTCTTTCCTCTTTCCTTTCCACTTGCTGTGATTCCTCCCAAAAACGTTTCTATGGTTCTTCAGGGCTCTGAGTTTTCATGAGTTCTTGCCACGTCTCATGTCACAGACTGTGTCCCACTTTCAGGTAAAAGCTATGTGAAAAAAAGAGGGGGGTGAAAATCGTCCAATGACATTTCTATCTTCCTGCTTTGGTGATGACTCAGTACCTTCTGCCTGCTTTTGGTCAATCTCCAGTGCTTCCAGATAATTACTCATTGTATTTCTATATCTCCCGAAGACAGTAATTTTTGTCTGTTTGAGGAAAGTTCTGATGGAAGCTACTCTGTCACTGCTTCGAAGCAGGATGTCTTCTGTAAATTTTCATATCTAACTTTCTGATAAATTTATCCTAGCAGAGAAGAACTGTTTCATTAAATTCATGACACGTATGTATCTCTTTTAAGAATGGTTCTCTTCAAAATATCTTCAACTTTACTGTCCAATACTATAAAGAGGAATATGTTTTATTCATTATATTACTGTTAGAATGTCTGTATCTGACAACAATACACAGTTGCTCTTAATATTTGCTGAATTTCGTGAAACCACCTCCACGTAAAACAGGGCAAACCTGATCATTTTAGCACTAATATACATGTTTTTATATTTTAAAAATAAATATAAAAATTAAAATAAATAAAAATTAAAAAAATATACATATTTTTATATTTTAACATCAAAATGTGTCTTTTGTCTAATAGTTCATGATGTTTTAAAATAATCGGCGGCATTTTTAGATATCGTGGTGGCACATACAATAATGGCAACTATAACTGATGATGTCTTTGATTTTAGGAAATAATTTAAATATTTTCCATATATTCATCTAATAATGAGGGAATTGCAAACTGTTGTAGAAAACATACCCTTTTGTGTTCTTTTAGACTTAAAAATATATACTTTAATAATGATGAACCAAAGTTACTTTGTACTTACTTCATTCACCTTACTGCAACTTTTTAAAATATGTTACATAACAGAAAATGCAGATAAAATATTAATCGGGATTTTTTTTCTTTTTAGCAACATGAATATGTTTTTTTTGTGTGGAAACAGAACAGTAAACATTAAGTAGTAAAATTACATCTTCTAGAATGACAGAATAACTAGCACTGTGCTATAAACTCAACACATCGGGGGTAAAAACCCAAGGAAAAAGATCATATTCTTGTGGGTTCTAAAATAAGTCATAAATATCACCATTTTTCCTGATACAGAAATTTTCAGCTGTAAAAATTAATGACAAAGAGAAAGCTTTAAAAAAATAGATAAAAGGAATGTGGTTTTGAAACTAGGCATTTTGCCAGTTGTGATTACTGTCTAATTCCACAAATATGTTTTAAAGCCAAGCCTGTCAAATGAACTTGAAAAAATTACCAGAATTATGAAATCTTCTATGAAGACAACCGTCCTGGGATCCCTGGAGACTCTCTCATATTACGTCTTGTATGGTGGCCAAAAGCAGGCAAAACGTTCTCTGCAGATTTCCTTCACTGGGTTGTCTCATCACAATTTTAACGTTAGAAGGATGTTAGTGCTGGATGCTATAGATCCTAAGCAGTTAACTTATTTATTTCCATTTCCCAGTTATGTGGTGGAGGGGGAGGTTGAACTATTGACATACTTTTGGAAGAATGAATGAATCTAGAAAAGGAAAGAAATGTAGACTAAAGATTCACTAAAGAAGCTTATAGATACTTCATTGTATCAATAAAAATTAGAGCTGCATATCAAGTAATTATCAGCATTGCAAATTAATTGGTAAATTCCAGCTTGTAGTCCCATGTTTAGCAGACTATTTCCTCTCAAAAGAAATATTCGAATCCTTCTGTACTTGTAGACTGTGAGCAATATTTTTTTTAAATTTGAGATAGACACATACCTGGTATTTGACAACATTTGATATGACTTGTTTTTCAGTATAAAGTTATGTTTTTATTAAAAAAACTTTTTAATATATTTAGATAAGTCGCTACTTATTTTGATTTACATTTTTTTTTTCTGGTGAAGATTTCTCTCACAGTACATTGTACGTTCCTAGAGATGAGGCACTGGGATGTGTCCCTCTCTGTAAGACCTGGAGTATGCATTCAAAATTGTGTTAGCTGTACTTAGAAGTCCTCAGGTATTCTAGATTCATTCAGTATTATTCCTAATTAGGGAGCCCTGAAGGAGTTTTAGCCCGACCCCTGAGAAGCAGATGACCACACAACACATGTCTCACACTGGCGTGCTTTCAGCTTTACTAACTGATTTCTAGCATTTTTTTCCTGCTTGTCATTTCTCAAAATTGAATTCCTGTGGGAAAAATTTTTGCCTTGATCTTTCCACCCTTTTTACTGGGCTTAACCTTGCCATCACAGCCCAATTTCTGGTCCTTTCATTCAATCGACAATATTTACCGCATACATTTTATGTGTCACGCACTGTTCTAAGTGCTTCCTATACATGTCTGAAGCAAACATTGACTGCTTCCCTTATACAATTGACATTCAAGCAGGAGGTGGGGAGGAACACCATTAACAGTAAACAGAAAACAAACAAACAAAAAAGGAACTTTAATAGTATGCTAGAATGAGGTAACTGCTAAAGAAAAGAAAAAGGCAGAGTAAGGGATATCAGCAGTAAAGAGAGCTCGGAGAGTTGTTCCTTGAATTTTAAAGAGTGTGGCCACTGAGAAGGTGATGTCTGAGCAAAGAAAGGACGTAAACTTGGAGAAGATTCTTCTTCACAGAGGGACCACCAGCATGGAAGCATTCCTCACATTTGCAAAGTGAGGAGGCCAGGAGCTGGAGCAATCTGAATGAGGGAGGGAGTCACATAAGATGAAGTCAGAAAGGTAGTAGAGGGATGAGTCCAAGCAAGGTGTACACTATGACAAAGATTTGCTTTCATTCTGAGGGAAAATGGGAGTCGAGACAGGGTTCTGTTCAAATCTTCCAAGTATTTACTAATCTCTATCTTTATTTCCCCTATTAATAACAGAAGTGTGTTGAAATAACTCGTTGTAATAGTAGCTATATCTGTTTTCCCTGTCGTCTTATAAATTTTGCTTTAAATATTTTATTAGGTGAATACAAATTAAGACCTGTCATATATCTCTGATGAATTCAACATTAAAAAATTATTGTTACAGCACTATTTCTGATAAAGCTGTTTTGTGTCCTAAAATCTGTTTTGTCTAAGAGTAATAGATAGCTACCACAGTTTCTTTTGGCTACTAGTTTCTGTTTTTTTTTTCTTTTTTTTTCTTTTCCCACTTTATTACTTCCAACTTTTCCTGACTATTCATGGCTATATCGGTTAGAAGAAACAGATAGCTGAATGTTTATTTTTTCTTTGTTTTCTTTATTCCCTTTATAATCTAATCTGATAATCTCTGTCTTTACACAACACATTTTTTTTACATTTGTAGTTATTGTGATTTCTAGATCTTCCATATTTTTATTCTGTTTCATTATCTTTTTAAATTTTGAGTTGATTAATTTTTGTCATTATTAGCTTTAAGCTTTATTCATTTCATATGGTGATTTGAGAATTACAAACATAATTTCAGTGTTTAAAGTTTATTTTTGAACATTTATATGCTTATTCAATTAATTGGTGAATACTAAATTATAAGCTTCGTTCCCACTGGATAACGCCAGGAAAAAAGAAATTTCAAATTTAGCTAATATACATTGGAACTTAGGAAATTCCACTTTGATCCCTTTACTGTTAATATTGTCTGCTGCTCTAGTTTTGTTCTTTTGTTAGGTAGAAGCTAGATATGACCAGTGGAAGGAACGGTAGGCAGAGTCCCAAGTCTTTGAGGGGGAGAGTGATAGAGACACGAGCTGGAAGCAAGGACAGCGATAAATAGGTTACACATCAGAAACGTGAGAGCGCAATATCTTGACCTTGTGACTTCCAAGACCCTGGGACTAAAAGACCAAGAGCCCCAGGTACAGAGCATGTGCTCACCTAATCCACCTCTGCCCCAGGGTAACCCCTAAACTCATCATAATGCATTCGCATTGTGGTTATAGCCCCCACTCCCCTCCATGAAGAAGTTGCCGTGACAGTTCTGGTATAAACCTTGTAGGGTCAAAAACTCCCCCTCCTAACCTGTGGAAGTAGTCCCCCAAATGATTAGAAGCAGCCTCTGTTAGAGACCTCCCTGTCTGTGACATAAGACCCTGCAAACACAAAAGGCAAGGACCCCCGTGGCCTTTGGCCCCTCTGGGCCTGCCTGCTTCTCCACCTTGAGAGTGTACTGTCCTTAAAAACCGCTTTATGCTTGCTACTTTCCTTTTGGCTGTCTTTATTCTAGTGCAGATCCTCATCTAAATTTTTTGGTAAGTTCCTTCAGTGGGGAATCCAAGAACCA
Source organism: Phoca vitulina (assembly GCF_004348235.1). Taxonomy (NCBI): domain Eukaryota; kingdom Metazoa; phylum Chordata; class Mammalia; order Carnivora; family Phocidae; genus Phoca; species Phoca vitulina. The sequence goes on along the minus strand of NW_022589707.1, from coordinate 69,939,165 downwards.
AGACCTTCATCCACACAATGCAGACTCTTCCATGGGTAACACTTTTTACAAAAATGAACCCAAATTAAAGCATCATTATAACTTTTATTCATGTTTTATAATAGCATTTTATACGGACAGTAATTTTAGGATTTGTGTACTCGTTTAACAGTTCTTTGCTCATTGTTTCATTTTGCAATGCTTACTTTTTTTGTGGTGGAGTTATTTTTCCTCTTCCTACAGTATATCTTTTGGAAATTTCTTTTATGACGGACTGTTAGTAGTAAACTTTTCCCTCTTAAACTATATTTCTCCCTCATTCTTTTCGTTCAGCAGGGCATAGAATTCCAGTTCGATAGTTATCTTTATTTTTCCAAAAGTATTAGTTAACTCTTTTTCATTTCCATTTTTGTTTTGAGAAGTGGCTGTTAGTCTTTCATGGTTTCTTTGTAGGTGATCTCTTTTCATTTTGACCTATTATTAAGATCCTCCCAATATCTCAGGTTACCTCCTGCTTAACCACACGGTGCCGGTGGGTAACTTTTTATTCATACCAGTTGATATATGTTATACTTTCTTTATCTATACATTTGTGGAGCTTTTTATCCATTCTTAAAAATTGCAGTCACTTTTTCTCAAATATTTCGTCACCTTCCTTTTGTTCTGTTCTCTTCTTGTTTAAATGTATATTGGAGATGCTCCTTCTGTCCTCCATATCTCTTATCTTCCTTCACCTGGTTTACTTTTCTCTCTGCACCTTTTGGAGTTAGGTCTTAACATCTACGCTGCAATTCAAATATGTTGTTTTCATTGGATTGGTTCTGTTGTTCTATTGAATTTTAAATCTCAAAAATGTATTTTTTTTTTCTTTTCTAGAAGCTAGATTTGTTTTTTGGTTTTTGGTTCTTACTCTTCTCCCCTCCTCCATCTGGTTATTTTTATAGTATCTCATTATTTATTTTTAATTTTAATGTGCATTTAATTTAAGCACATCAAAGATATTGTATTTCTTTAAACATAAAGAAATTTTCAAATTTAGCTAATATACATTGCAACTTGCTCAAGGCTTAAAGCACCCAGATATTTTGCTGATACTGGCATATGTCGTCAAGTTAGCTAGACTTCTATTTTCGTTCATTGCTTAGTATTCCCTGCTTAGGTTTTTAGCTAATAATATGCTCATGATAAGTTGTGTGTGTATGTGGGTATTTGCGTGTGTGTTTGTGTGTCTGTATTTTTTTCTTACAATTATTGGACAATTATTTTATTTTATTTTATTTTATTAAAGATTTTATTTATTTATTTGAGAGAGAGAGAATGAGAGAGAGCACATGAGGGGGGGGGAGGGTCAGAGGGAGAAGCAGACTCCCTGCCGAGCAGGGAGCCCGATGCGGGACTCGATCCAGGGACTCCAGGATCATGACCTGAGCCGAAGGCAGTCACTTAACCAACTGAGCCACCCAGGCGCCCTATTGGACAATTATTTTAGCCTTTTACCTTGGTTATAAATAGACATAACATTTAGTACAGGAAGAAGAGAATATTTACTTGCATCGTTTTGACATTATGTGTGACTGTCTCTAAAAAATTGACCAGATGTTAATCTAAATGTAACAAAATTACCATGTTATTAAAAACAATAGGCATTTAAATAATTTTTTAAAAATCCAACTTGGGTGGTTTGTTAGTTAATTAAATTTGTCTCTAAAATTATTCAGAACAAATGATAATTATTTTGCTTTATGTAATTATCCATGATAATGTGGGAAAATTAACAAGTCTTTGTTACTATTATTTTTAGATCTACTTCATTGTGGTGATTCCCAGCAAAGTTAGATAATATTTTAAGAGAATAGCTTTTATACATGTGCTGCATTATCTTTTCCTTATAATGTATGTTAAATTTCCATTGTATCCATGTTTTTAGTAAAACATATAGCCTAAATTTTTCAGTCTTTCAAGTCAACGATTTCTCAGAATATTATTCATCTTTCTGTGTCATTTTAGAGGGCTGGGCTTTTAGGTTCTAGGGTGATGTGGGTTTATCCATTTTTGAATCAGCTATTTTGACACTCTTGTTTAGGTATATTCAGGTTTAGATTTGTTATATGTCTTCTTGGAGAATTGTCCACTTTATCATTAGGCAGTGCTGCTTATCATGCTTAATTATCTTTCTCATTCTGAATTATATTTTTTTCTGAAATTAATGTAGATATTCCAGCTTTATCTTGATTTGTGTCAGCATGGTGTATCTTTCCCCATTTTAGCTTTTAACCTGTCTTTGTCTTTATACTTAAAATACATTTCTTGTAAACAATAGGGTTGGGTCCTGTTTTGTTTTGTTTTTGTTTTTTAATCTGGAAATCTTCATGTTTTAATTGGTGTTATTTAGATCATTCACACTCAAGGTAATTATTGACAGTGTTGGATTAATATGTACCGTGTTTGTAACTGTTTTGTTCATTGCATTTTCCTCTGTTTTTCCCTCTCTTTCTGCCTTATCTAGTTTTATTTGAACATTTTATATGATTTCATTTTATCTCCCCTCTTAGTATTTCAGTTCTTGAAATGTTTTCTAGTAGTTGCTCCAGACTTTACCATATACATTTTACATGGATCTAGGCTCAACTTCAAATAACATCATACTGTTTCATATGCAGGACACATACCATAAAACAGAGGATTCTTAATTCCTTCCACTTGTCTCCTACGACACTGCTGTCATTCATTTCACTTACGTGTATGCTATAACCAGCCAGTGCATTTATTACTAGTATTGCTTTGAACAGTTATTTTTATTTTTATTTATTTATTTATTATTTATTTATTTAAGTATTTATTTATTTTATTTTTTTAAGATTTTTTTTTTAATTTATTTGACAGAGAGATAGAGAGCACAAGTAGGCAGAGTGGCAGGCAGAGGGAAAGGGAGAAGCAGGCTCTCTGCTGAGCAGGGAGCCTGATGCGGGGCTTGATCCCAGGACCCTGGGATCATGACCTGGGCCGAAGGCAGCCGCTTAACCAACTGAGCCACCCAGGCGCCCCAAAGTATTTATTTATTTTAGAGAGAGAGTGTGTGTGAGCGTGCACATGGCATGAGTTGGGGAGGGGCAGTTGGAGAGGGAGAGGAAGAGAATCTCCAGAAGACTCCCCACTGAGCACAGAGCCTGAGGTGGGGCTCTATCTCATGACCCCAACATCATGACCTGAGCCAAAACCAAGAGTGGGCCACTTAACTAACTGAACCACCCATGCGTGCCTGAACAGTTATTTTTAGATCAATTAAGAATAGCAAAATTTTTAAAAATTTATTTTGTCTTCATTTATTCCTTCTCCAGCACTCTTTCCTTTTGCATAAATCCAAGTTTCTAACTTATATTGTTGTTTTTTCTTTTTTTCTGCCTGAGGAATTTTTTTTTAACATTTCTTGGAGGTACAAGTCTGCTAGAAATAAATTCTTTCAGTTTTAATTTTTTATTTCTCTTTCAATCTTGAAGGATCATTTATCTGACTATAGAATTCTAAGTTAAATATTTTACTCCACTTTCTTCTTGATTGCATGGTTTCTGATAAGAATCCAATGTAATTCATATCATAGTTCCTCTATAGATAAAATGTTTTGACTTCCTTCAAGATTTCTTCTTTGGACTTTCTTTCTTCATTTTAAATATAACATGAAAAGGTTGTGGAGTTTTTTTGTATTTATCCTCCTTGTTCTCCAAGCTGGTTTGTGGATCTGTGGTTTGGTATTTGTTATAATTTTGTAAAATTTTTGGCCATTACTTCTTTTTAATATTTCTTTCGTTCTGTTCTCTTTTTCTTTTCCTTCTGGTATTCTAATTACATACATATTATACCTTTTGAAATTTTCCCACAGATCTCCAATGAGATTTTTTTTTTTTTTCATGCTTTTTTCTCCTTGCATTTCAGTTTGGAAAGTTTCGATTGACCTTTCTTCAAGTTCATTGAACTTCGCTTGTGTCACATTTATTGATGAGCCCATCAAAAGCATTCTTCATTTCTGTTTTTGCATTTTTTATTTCTGGAAGTTCCTTTTGACTCTTTTATAGTTTCCATCTCTCTTCTTACATGACCCATATGTACTTTCATTTTATCTATTCATTCCATTAGAATCCATAATATATTAATTACAGTTAGTTTAAATTCCCATCTGATAAATTCAACATCTTTGTCACATTTGAGTCTGGTTCTGATGATTTCTTTTTCTCTTCAGACTGTATTCTTTCTTGGCTTTTGGCATGTTTTGTTCATATTTGTTGAAAGCTAGATGTGATTTGTCAGGTAACAGGAATTGAGGTAAATAGGCTTGTAATGTGATGATTTATATCACAATGACATAGTCAGATGATTTAATCTGACTAGAAGCTGGGATGTGTTTAATGTTTCATGTAGCTGGAGGTACCATGGGCTTCAAATTCTCCCAGTGACCTTATATTTGTCTTCTCTCTTGACCTTAGGCTTCCCTAAGTACTTTTCCTCATGCAGAGTCTGTGTCTTATAGCTCTTTACCTATGAGCTATGTTACTATACTGGAGTCCTGATGGTAATATGTGGGAGAAGGTGAGTGTTCTATACCGGTATGGTTAAACTTCAGTCTTTTAATACATCTATCTAAAGACTGTGACAGCATTTTTCTTCCTTGCTCCCTATCTCTTCCCTGGTGCAGCAGATTGCACATCTATTTCCTTAAAACTCTGATTCCTGTTTAATGTGTGTTTGTTTCTTTCACTTAAGTGAGATGCAAGGAATAGAGGGTACTGGGGTTGGGAGGAATTACCTTTCTCTTGTTGGACTAAGAATTCGGAATTCTAGTTTGGCAGAATCCTTTCTTTTGAAGGGTAGGTCTTTTTTTTGAAGAAGGCTCTGGGTATATTCCCCAATGCCCTTGGCATCTCCGTTCTCATCTCTGCATCAAAAAGACCCCCTCAACTTTCCGTTATAACTCACCTACACCCTCTACTCATTCTGTAACTAAAGGAGTTTCTTCCTAAATTTCAAGCAATCTGGTGTGGCAATAGCTGCCCTTTGGCACAATTTTTTGAACATTTTTCCTTTTTAATATAAGTTTTCCTGCAACTTACTATTTGCTTTTATTTGTTCAACAAAAGTATATACTTGCAGTGTGGTATAGGCTGTGCCTTCACACTCCGTTTTCCCTCACTCCAAATCCTGAACTTTCAAAATATATAACTTTAAGTTGAATGTTTTAGGCCTCCTTTGGGGTTGATTTCAAATACTATGAATTTATCGGTTTTCAGAATAATCAATCTTCTATGGTCCTGTTCTGAATTCTCTACAGTAACCCCTATATATTCCTGTAACTTGTATCACTACAAAGATATCTTGAAAAACACCTATAGAATATTGGTTCTATCTAGATCAGAGCTTTATATTAATCTACTTTTTGTTCTGGTATACTCAAAGGTTTGGTGAAAATGTTCAGGCTTTAGAGACAAATACCTTCATGTGTTCAACATTCAAAAATCAATTCATGTAATCCATTATATCAAGAGACTACAAAAGAAATCACATGACAATATCAATAGATGCATAAAGAGCATTTGGCAAAATCCAACACCTATTCATGATAAAAACTCTCAGTAAAGTAGAAATAGACGGAAACTTTCACCTGAAGTCTTTCTACAAAATACATGCCTCTAATATTATACTTAATGGTGAGAAACTCAAACCTTTCCACTAAGATCGGATATAAGGCAAGGATATCCCCTTTTGCTGCTTCTTTTCAACATCATACTTAGTCTTTGCTAAAAGAATAAAGGAAGAAAAGAAAATAAAAAGTATACAGATTGATGGAAGAAAACATAAAACTGTTTACATATGACCTGATTGTCTATGTAGAAAATCCAAAAGAATCGACAAAAAACCTCTTGGAACTAATAAATTATTATAGCAAGATTGTAGGATACAAGGTTAATATACAAAAGTCACTTGTTTTCCTATATACCAACAATGAACAAGTGGAAATTAAAGTTAAAAACACAATACCATTTGCATTAGCATCAAAAAATGTAATATTTAAGTATAAATCTAACAAAATATGTGTAAGATTTATATTAAGATTACTATGAAGCTCTGATGAACAAAATCAAAGAAATAAATGCAGCAATGTTCCATGTTCTAGGATAGGAAGACTCCGTATTGTCAAAATTTCAGTTCTCACCAACTTGACCTGTAGATTCAATGCCATCCCAATCTAAATCCTAAGTTATTTTATGGATATCAACAAACTGATTCTAAATGTTATGTGGAGAGGCAAAAGGCCTAGCATAACCAACATAATATTGAAGAGAAGAACAAAGTTGGAGGACTGACACTGCTTGACGACAAGATTTACTATAAAAGCTACACAGTATTCAAGAAAGTGTGGTATTGCTGAGAGAATAGATAAGTTGACCAATGGAACAGAATAAAGAGTTAGAAATAGATTCCCATAAATATAGTCAACTCGGGCGCCTGGGTGGCTCAGTTGGTTAAGCGACTGCCTTCGGCTCAGGTCATGATCCTGGAGTCCCGGGATCGAGTCCCACATCGGGCTCCCTGCTCAGCAGGGAGTCTGCTTCTCCCTCTGACCCTCCTCCCTCTCATGCTCTCTGTCTCTCATTCTCTCTCTCGCAAATAAATAAAATCTTAAAAAAAAAGAAAAATTAAAAAAAATATATATAGTCAACTCATCTTTGACAAAGGAGGAAAGGCAATACAATGGAGTAAAGATAATCTCTTCAACAAACAGTGCTAGAACAACTAAATATCCAATTGTAAAAAAAAATGAATCTAGACATAAAGCTTACACCCTTCACACAAATTAACACAAAATGGATCATAGGCCTAAATTAAAATGCAAACTATAAAATCCTAGAAAATAACATAAGAGAGAACCTGCCTTTTTAGATACAACATCAAAGACATGACGCATAAAAGAAATAATTGATAAGCTGGACTTCATTAAAATAAAAAAAAAGTCTGTTCTGTGAAAGACAATTAGAAGACAAGCCACAGACTGCAAGAAAATATTTGCAAAGGACACATCTGATAAAGGACTGCAGTCCCTTACCATAAAATCTAGCAATCACACTTGGTATTTACTGGACAGAGTTGAAAACTCATGTCCACACAAAACCCTGCACAACAGATGTTTATAGTGGCTTTATTCATAATTGCCCCAATTTGGAAGCAACCAGAATGTCCTTCAGTAGGTGAATGGATAAAAAAACTGTGGTATATGCAGATAATATAATATTATTCAGCACTAAAAAATTGAGTGTTCAAAGCATGAAGACATGGGGGAAGTTGAAATGCACACTAAGATTTACCAAGTGAAAGAAGCCAATCTGAAAAGGCTACATGCTGTATGATTTCAGTTATATGACATTCTGGAAAAGACATAACTAGGGAGACAATAAAAAGATCAGTGGCTGCTAGGGTTGGGAGGGGTGGGGAGAGATGAATAGGCAGAGCATAGATGATTTTTAGGGCATTGAAACTATGTGATATGATAGATATATGTCATTTATACATTTGTCCAAAACCATAGAATGTACAATACTAAAAGTGAACCTGTGGGTAAACCATTGACTTGGGATGATTATGAGGTGTCCATATAGGTTTCACCTTGGCAAAAAAAAATAACTTTCTGGTGAGTAATGTTGATAGTAGGGGAGGCTGTGCGTGTGTGGGGGCAGGGAGTATCCCAGAAACCTCTATACCTTCTTCCTCTTAGTTTTGTAAACCTAAAACTTCTCTAAAAACACTATTCAAAAGTTTTTTTAAAAACCCAAGAAATTAGTTAATTGAATATCTATGTTGTACCTGTCACTTTCATAAGCACTGAGAGCCTCTAAAAGAATAAGATGAACACTGTTCAACAGTAATTTACATTCAACTGGCTGAGAAAAATAATATATGTAATAAATATATAAATATGTAAATTTAATAATACATAATTTAATAAAACATAGGTGGTAAAAATTCTTTTTCAAAGGTAGTTAAAAAAAGCAATAATCAACAAAATTTTAAGAATGATCTAACACTAAAAATCTGAGAAGCCCACATGAGTACTCTTGTAATCATATTTCTGGCCTTGGAAAAGCAACTAAAGTATCTTGGGATAATAAATATTCTTTCAGGTTTTACACAGAAAATATTTACTTTTTCTTTCTGATGTCCTTTTGCTGTATTTTTTTATGACTTTGTTAAACAGAAGATCCACAGTGTATTTGAGGCCAGTTTCCTGTAAAGGTTTTTTTCCTTTACTTTTTTTGAAATGTTTAAAAAATTGATTTATCATGCACAGACATTTTAAGAGTTTACTATTAATCAAATTGAATTTAAAAAAATGTAAACTTACATAGCTCAAAATGTAAAAACAACAAAAAAACCCAACTCCATACGAAATCAATAGTGAACATATTTCCTTTTAGAAAGTAAAATAAATATAGAATCTAAATCTCAAACTCAATTACTAGAAAGAACAAAATGGATTCTAATTTTGGGGGGGAACACTTAGAATATTTTTACTTAAACAATGAACAAATAAGATAGCTTTCCAATTCCTACCAGACTTACATATCTAAATTATTCATAGAAAATTAAATATGTGCTCTAAGCAAAATAATCCCTTCTTGCACAAGGGATGGCATAAAAATAATTCACCTTTATTGGAGACTTTAATTTGAATTTGTGAATATATAATATGTTCTATTTGGAACAGAAATGTTTTGATGGGCCAATCTGGCAGCAAGAAAACAATTGCATCCATTCCCTTCTGGAAGAATCCACAAATAAAATAATTTCTTTTAAGAAAGAAACAAAACTGTACCATCTTCCAAGGAAATAGGAAAGTATCTTAAAATCAGAATAACTTGTCATATTCTTATGTTGTTTGTATAATATTTGTGGTTGGAATATGAAGGAAGGGAAGTAGAGTGGATCATAAGAGGTCTAATTCTCAAGCGTGATTAATTCTAATGTTTTGCAGCAGGGTTTAGAGAACTATAGTGAGCTAGAATCCAGGAACATTTGATTATATCCCAATGGTAGTACTGGTCAGCTACTAAATAGATGTGGTCGGGCTGTTATTATGTCTAGACCTCAATTTCTTCACACATCATTCAGCTATAGATAAAATATATGACAAAAATGCATCTAAGATATTAAAAGCAGCTATCAAGTAATTCTTCTTCATATTGTTGAAAAGGGAAGTACATTTCAATTGGGTCAGATTTGTACTTTTCAAACACATTTACTTAATGGAAATACAGGCACAGGGTTCTACTTAGGTAGATATAGTAGGTCAGATTTAATCAAAATTTTGTGGCAATATATGCTAAAGGAATTCAGAATGGCATGCACCTAGGAACACTGGTATTACAGTTTGGGCACCATTATTGGAAGATAATTCCTAAAATGATGCCAATCAATGAGTTCAATTTGCCAATGTAATATGCACATGCCTTAGACAGAAGGATTTAGAAATAATGCAGTGATATTTTATTTTATTACATATGTCAGCAAAATCTAAATAAGCCCAAACAATTTTTCAGAGCTACCATTTCATATCCACAGACTATACACACTTCATATAATCTTAGTAGATTAATTTGCTTGGCAGAGAAAATTCAGTTGTGGGTGCTTAATGAAACTGTGGCTTGCAATGTATTGAGCGGGAAATATATGACTATTTTTGAAGCTCAAGTATTTGTATGCCACGTTACTGGCTTTATATACTAAAGACGAGTAAGTAGCACCTGTCTTCATGACATCCTAGTTGTTTTTAAATCTATCTACTTGTAGAATTTACAGGCAAGCTCATTTGATTCTTCATTACTGTCTTGTACTAGACCATGTTAGCAGAAGCAGCAGTATAGAGAAATGGGCATTCAATCCCATCAGAGTCTGAAGGTCTCTCACACTTAAAATTATATATGTTAGAGTAAGAATTCCTGCTTTTTTTCATAACACAAAACATCAATTTATGATTTTATAATCTGTAATAAAACTATCAAAGGGCTGGATTTTCACTTTATAAGGAAACATGTTATTTCACTATAGTCTACCCAAGAAGCCAAATTCTAATTGTAAGGGAATGTGGAGAGTTTGAAATAAGAGAAAGGGTAGCTGTTACAAAGTTCAACCAAATTGCTTCTGCTTTTTACAAGCAGTTATGACACTACAGTTATTATACCATAATTACATAGACTTTTGTGTTTATCTATTGCCTTTCTTATTTACTAGATCATGTATTTCATGAGGACTCTGTCTGTGTTTCTACTCAGGATTTCAGAGAGCACTCAGTATGTGAGCAATAAATATTTGTAGAATGAATGGGTAAACAAATGACTGGCTAGTAATGCCTATCTATGCTCTTAGAGACGTTTTGAAGTAGTAATTGAAACTTTAACCACCAAAAGAAAATAAATAAGTTCATTTTTAAGAGTATTTTCAAGCATATTTTCAAGCTAGTAGAAAAATAGGAAACAAATTTTATTCTCAGCCTCTGTTTTCTTCACAATTACAAAAATGTATATTATCTCTTTCCCTTAAGCTTGATTCTGGCTGCAATTCTGATTTATATGTACGTCTTTATATCTTTATATAGATACAATATATTACTATAAATAATTATGCATATATGCATACATTTCTCAAGAATAAATTGCAACCTAGGAAAAAATTAAAGTCCCAGATAAAAATATTTCTTGAACATTATTTTTTTTATTATTATGTTATGTTAGTCACCATACATTACATCATTAGTTTTTGATGTAGTGGTTCCATGATTCATTGTTTGCGTATAACACCCAGTGCTCCATTCAGTACGTGCCCTCCTTAATACCCATCACTGGGCTAACCCATCCCCCCACCCCCCTCCCCTCTAGAACCCTCAGTTTGTTTTTCAGAGTCCATAGTCTTTTCTTGAGCATTGTTCACAATAGTCTTCAATAAAAGACTGCATTATCATCATACACAAATATGTATGGTTTTCTGTGAAAAAAGAAAAAATGGATTCTCTTTTCTCTCACACACAAAAAATGGCTTTAGCCATCAACAGATGGCCTGAAACTTTTACTTATCTATGCTCTTCATGGTTGGAATGTCTTGCCAACTTCCAGTGAACAGAATTATATGGATTTTTAAAAGCAAATACATGAATGTAATCTTACGCTAAGGGAAGAGGGAAGGTCAGAAAGAATTCTCTTGTATAAGCACTCAGTCTGTTTGCCATGTGGCATGTTTCCAGTGTGATAAAGAAGACTACCAAATTCTAAACTGATAGAAATGTTTTGTATATACATGCAGCATATCTCTGTGCCAGCCCTCCGCAGCCCAGCTAGACCGGAATCAGGGAAGCCTCTCCTAAGGGTGAGGGTGTGAAATCCCAAACCTTCATTTTCAGGCAAGGTTTTGCACTTGTGACAGTGTTGTCTTCAGTTGGAAAAACTACTCTCTGTGTATTTGCTTGCTTGTGGGTGTGTTTGCACACAGATTTAGAACATATACCTCCCGGGCCAGACACAGACACGTAGATGCTCCAGACAAGCTAATAAATTGGTACTGTGTGAAATCAACATGCTTTCCCTATTTATTCTGTATTCATGAGAAGGAGGTTGACTTCTTTGTGGCAGGAGAGGAGAGAAAGTGGTTCATCAGGAGGCTGGATCTCCTATCTCTTCCTATTTGCTCAGTTTGCCCCAGTCCCATTTTCTACCTGGCAAAGCAATAACCCTGTAGTGAATGGTGTCCATTTCTAAGTAGACAGTGTAATGTGTTCTCCTGATATCTGATGACTTACCAGTTTTTTACTCGTCTGTGTAAATAAATTATCAAAGAACTCCCCCAACTTTATAGAAAAGGAGCTGGTAATCATTATCTCCCTGTGTTTACGTCTCAGGGATTTTTTCAGCCCCTTTTTTGATTTTGATCCTAAATGTCCTGACATTTAAACCATTTCATGACCCACAGAGTTGTACGTCCTGCCCAGCCAAAAGTGAGGTGGAAACAACCCTCGGGTTTCCATCATAAAGAGCTTTACCACTTCAGCACCATCTGTCTTCATCCCCTTTCTCTTTCCTCCTTCTGGAGCCTCTTGCCTGTCCTCTTCTGATTCCTCTCACTCTGATCTCCATTCTTGGGCAAAAAGCTCATAACAGCCATTTGTATATCTTGGAGAGTGTGAGTAGGTATTTTCTCCTCAAATACTATCCCTATTCAGATACTCTAAGTGCATAAAAAGCTTTGTTTCTTTTCAACTATGCTGTAAAAATTTAAAGACAAGGGAGGACAGGATTTTGTGAGTTGTACTGCGTACCTTGCTATAGTCATACCACCTACAGAGGGACTTAAGGGATTTAGGGTTTTGTTTTTTTTTTTAATCGCAGTATTTAATTTTATGAGTTGGAAGTTATACAGAGCATTGAGTTAAGTGACGAAGGCATAATTTAGATTAACGTGGCTAACTTAATTTCCAAACATAAATAAATGGATGTTAGTTTGCATATAGTTCTGCTAGAGACCAGATGTTGGATTATAAGTGTATATAAATGAATGCATGCACAAGAACACATCCATGTGTGCACATGCGCCAGGGTGCACACGTACACACCGTGAACAATCTCTATAAGCCAAAGGGTAACAAGATTTGACACTATTACACGTTGATCACTTTCCCTGAGGTACACAACACACACACACACATTCATGGTTAGAAATCATTCCAGTGGGGTGCCTGGGTGGCTCAGTCGTTAAGCGTCTGCCTTCGGCTCAGGTCATGATCCCAGGGTCCTGGGATCGAGCCCCGCATCGGGCTCCCTGCTCCGTGGGAAGCCTGCTTCTCCCTCTCCCACTCCCTCTGCTTGTGTTTCCTCTCTCGCTGTGTCTCTCTCGGTCAAATAAATAAATAAAATCTTTAAAAAAAAAAAAAAAAAAAAAAAAAAAAAAAAAAAAAAAAAAGAAATCATTCCAGAATACTTTTTATTCTTTTTAGGTATCATTGATCAGCCTTAAAAAAAAAACCCTTTTATTTTGAAATATGGACTCAAAGGAAGTTGCAAAACAGTAGAGAGTGCTGTACACTCTTCACCCACTTTTTCCCAAGAACGGCATCTTACACAGCTGTAGTATAATTTTAAAGCCCGGAAATGATATGTTTATACTAATTAGACCATAATCTTTTCACCGTTTTAAAATCTGTGTTTATTTGTGGAAATATAAAGTGCTGTGCAATTTTATCAAGTGTATGAATTTATGTAACTGCCACAAAATCAAGACACAGAACAGTCCCATCACCAAGAACAATTCCAGCTTGCCATGTCTCTGTATTCATATCCTCAACCTCACCACACACACACAACCTGTTCCCTGGCAACCACTGATAAGTTCTCCATCTTCATATATTTCTCACTTCAAGAGTTTCATAGGAGTGGAACAATACAGTGTGAATATTTCAAGACTGAGAATTTCCATTAAGAATAATGTTCTTGAGGGGCGCCTGGGTGGTTCAGTCATTAAGCGTCTGCCTTCGGCTCAGGTCATGATCCCAGGGTCCTGGGATCGAGCCCCACATCGGGCTCTCTGCTCGGTGGGAAGCCTGCTTCTCCCTCTCCCACTCCCCACTGCTTGTGTTCCCTCTCTCTCTGTGTCTCTCTCTGTCAAATAAATAAATAAAATCTTTAAAAAAAAAGAATAATGTTCTTGAGGTCCATTTAGATAGATGTATTCGATACTTCATCCTTTTTATTGGTGAGTGGCATTCCATTGTATGGATGTATCAATATGCTCATAGGTTTGTCAAAAGAAGGATATTTGGGCTGTTTTTAGAATTTTTCTATCATAAGTAAAGCTGCTGTGAACATTTAGGTACAGGTATGTATGTATGTATTGTGTGAATATAAGTTTTCATTTCTCTGTGATAAATGCCCAAGTATATGATTGTTGATTCATAGAGTAAATGCATGATTAGATTTGTAAGAAACTGCCAAGCCTTTTTTTTTCTTAAGTGGCTGTACATTTTATATTCCCACCAGCAATGTAAGAAAGCTCAAGTATCTCTGCATCTCCACCTCCATTTAATATTATCACATTTATTTTATCTTCTTAATAGATGGGTAATGATATATCGCTGTGGCTATATTTTCATTCCTCTAATGGCTAATGGTGTTGAAGATCTTTTCATGTACTTATTTTGCATTCCTATTGTGTTCATATTTTTTATTTGCTTTCTAATTGGATAGCTGGTTCTGTTGAGTCTGAAGAGTTCTTTATATATTCTAGATATAAGACTTTTATGTTAGATATGTAGTTTGCATATATTTTACCTAGTTTCTGGCTTGATTTAAATCCCCATTACATAGATTCTTTTACATTACACAAGTTTTTAGTTTTGAAGTCTCATTTGTTAATTTTTTTTCTTCTATTGATTATGCTTTTGGTATCATGTCTAAGAACTCTTCACCTAGCCATGGGATTCCAAGGATTCTTCTATGATTTCTTCTAGAATTTTTATAGTTATTTGTTTTAATATTTATTTTTTTTTTTTATTTTTTTATTTTTTAAAGATTTTATTTATTTATTTGAGACAGAGAGAATGAGAGAGAGAGAGCACATGAGAGGGGGGAGTGTCAGAGGGAGAAGCAGGCTCCCTGCCGAGCAGGGAGCCCGATGCGGGACTCGATCCAGGGACTCCAGGATCATGACCTGAGCCGAAGGCAGTCGCTTAACCAACTGAGCCACCCAGGCACCCTGTTTTAATATTTAAATATTAAAATTATTCTGAATCAAGTTCTCTTTTCTCTCCCATTAATCTGCATGTCTATTCCTCTGCCAGCACCTCACTGTCTCGATTACTGTAGTTATAGAGTAAGTTTTAACATTAGGTAGAATGATTTCCCCCATTTAGTCTTCTTTCTAAAATTTGTTTTAGCTATTCTAGTTCCTTTAACTTTCTGTATGATTTGTAGAATAAGCTTGCTTGCGCATATAAGAAATCTCACAGGGATTTTCATAGGCCTTGTATTAAACTTATGTATCCATGTTGAAGAAGATTGACGTCTTTATGTATTGAGTTTTCCTACCCATTTACTCATTATGTGTCCCCATTTATTTTGATCTTTTTTGATTTCTTTCATCAGTGTTTTGTGATTTATAGTATATGGTTCCCTATGTGTTTTGTTAGATTTGTTAAGTCGGTATTTTGCTTTTTGGAGAGATTATAAATGGCTTTGTGGGTTTAATTTTGGTTTCCACGTGTGTGTTGCTGGTATACTAGACATGTGTGTGTGTGTGTGTGTGTGTGTGTGTGAAGCCTTTATCCTGTACCTTGCTGAACTCACTTATTGGTTCTGGAAGTGTTTTTTGTTGTTGTTTGTTTATTCCTTGTGATTTTCTACACTGACAATCAGTCATGTCATCAGCAATAAAAGCTAAGGAACAGTTGAATTTCTCCCTTTCCTGTTCACATGTCTTTTATTTCCTTTCCTTATCTTATTGTTCTGGCTACAACTTTCAATTTATTTTGAATAGTCCAAGGCATCATTGTTTTTGTTTTTGTTTTTTTCCTCTCAATTTTAAGAGAAAACATTGTCTTTCATTACTATGCATGATGTTAGTTGCAGTTGTTTTATAGATGCTCTTTATCAGATTGAGGAAGTTCCCTTCTCCTAATTTGCTGGAAGTTTGTTTAAAAATTATCATAAATGGTTGTTCATTGAATTTTCTCAAATAATTTCTCTGTATCAATTCCTATGATCAATAGCTGCATGTCAGATATGAGAGGACGTGTTAATTTGCTCCATTGTTGAAACCACATTTAGTACAGCAGCAGCAATAGGAGTCACCATGTAGTGAAGTTGACAATAGTCTACTGTCATTCTCCAAGGTCCTTCTGTCTTCTGCACAGACTGGGCAGGTGATTCGAATGGGAATGTAGTGGGCATCACCATTCCTACAATTTTCACATCCCATACAGTGACAGTAATGTCTACAATCCCTCTAAGAATGTGGTATTGCTTTTGGTTGACTATTTTCCTAGGTGAAGGTAGTTCTTGTGGCTTGATCCGACTTTATTCCTTCTGTCATATCCCATAACCTTTGTATCTATTTCCATGCTTGTTTCCCAGATATCTGTCTGTATCGATTAAAACACTCAACTAGTTATTTTGGATACAGTGTATCTCACCATGGGTCAAACTTTGGGTCTCACCTTTAGGGGAGTGCTGAGATTTCAGACTAGGCACTATGGGATAGGCAAAGTGACCAATGAACAAAGCAGATTCCAGAAAGAAGTATTTTTCAATATTTAATTTATGATAATAATGGCAGTATAGGTTGGTAGCTGAAATAATGGGAATTTCAATTAGTGATACAGAGATAATTGATTGGCTATAAGGGAAAAACAATGAAATGAAGGGGAGGGGTGGAAAGATTGGATTCTTGCCCCACATATAAAGAACAATACTGTCCAGGCTGATTAAAGATCTAAGTGTGAAAAGCAAAAATGGAAACTTTTAGAAACCAACATAGATTTTATTGTTCTACTTTGGGAATAGGGGAGAATTTCTTAAGTCACAAAAAATGAAGACAATAACAAAATGGATTGATAAATCTGACTAAATTAAAATAATCATTTCTGTTTATAAAAATTAAGATGGAAAAAAAATCTGTGATGTGGGAAGAGAGAATTACAACATATATAATCAGTAAAAGATTAGGATCCAGGATATAGAAAGGACACCTTTGAATCCATATGAAAAACTCATGCAACAAAATGGGGAAATTGGTAAAATTAATTAAAATGCATATGATAGGAAATATTCAGGGTCCATAATCATCAAAAGGTGTTTCTCTCATTAATAATCAGAAAAATACATATTTCAATTACAAGTTATAATGTTGAGGGACACCTGAACGGCTCAGTCGGTTAAGCATCTGCTTTAGCTCAGGTCATGATCCCAGGGTCCTGGGATCGAACCCAGCATTGGGCTGCCTGCTCAGCGGGAAGCCTGCTTCTCCCTCTTCCTCTGCTGCTCCCCCTGCTTCTGCTCTCTTGCTCTCTCTCTCTCTCAAATAAATACATAAAATTTTTTTTAAAATGTATGTTTTTCTTTTCTTTTCTTTTTTAAGATTTTATGTATTTATTTGACAGAGAGAGACACAGCGAGAGAGGGAACACAAGCAGGGGGAGTGGGAGAGGGAGAAGCAGGCTTCCCTCTGAGCAGGGAGCCCGATGTGGGCCTCGATCCTAGGACCCTGGGACCATGACCTGAGCCGAAGGCAGACGCTTAATGACTGAGCCACCCAGGCACCCCATAAAATCTTTTTTAAAAAAGAAGTTATATAATGTTGAGGGCTTGTACACACATACACATGCACACACACAGACTGGCAAAAAAGGTCAAGTGGGCAAGGATATGGAGCAAGGAAAATGTTATCCACTGCTGGTGGTAGTTCAAATTGAGTACAAGCTTTTTGCAAAACTGGCAATACCATTTAAAGGTAAAGATTTGCATACATTATGGACCAACAGTTCCACTCTTTGATATACACACGTTAAAGGATAAGACCGGACTACTATGTGCTCCAGGAGTCATATATAAGAGCTGCAGCAATGTTCATGATAAAGAAAGACTGACAACATCCCCAAAAGAAGCAACAACCCAAATGCACATCATCAATACAATATGTAAATGAATCACTTTATTTATTTATAAAGATTTATTTATTTATTTTAGAGAGAGAGAGAGGTAGGGAGGGAGTGGCAAAGGGAGAGGGAGAATGAGAAACCCAAGTGACTCCAGGCTGAGCATGGAGCCCTACACTGGGCTTGATCTCACAACCTTGAGATGAGACCTGAGCCGAAACCAAGAGTTGGAGACTTAGCCAACTGTACCACCCAGGCACCCCATAAATAAATTACTTTATAATCACACATTGGATTAGCATTCAAAGGTGAAAATAATAAAATGTGTCAACATGGATAAATTTCAGAAAACATACTATAGAATGAAATAAGTCACAAAAGAATATGTGCAGAATACTCCCATTCGTTAAAAGTAAAAAAATAAAAATAAGGCAAATAACAGATTTTTAAGGAATACATAATAATATATTTAATGATTGTTTTTTTGGTACATAATAATATTACAGAAAGGCAAGGAAACGATTAACAAAATATTCAAGAGTAGAGCTTACCTCTTGGAATGTGATTAAATCTGATTACAGAAGGCCATCTGGGCATCTTTGGTACTGACAAAATTCTATTTTTTAAATTGAATAAGGGTTATGCATGTGGTTATTGATTATTATTGCTTAAACTGTACTTATAATTACATACAGTATTTTTTACATGTGTTGTATTTCCCAATAAAATAACATGAAATAGAAAAAAATGGTACCGTTCCATTTTATTTTACTTTATTCAGTTACTCTAGTCTTTTCTCTCTGACGTGGATCACACACACACACGCACACACACGCAACTCCCTTTTGCTTTTTTGCTTCACATTCTTCACAACTTAACCTTGTGTCTGATGACCTTATAAACTGAATAAAAATAGTTTTGTGTTTTTTTCTCTATGCAATAGTTTTTTTCAACATGGTTGCATTTTAATCCTATTTCTTGTGCACTAAATATGATTAATACATTTGAATATTGTTAGAACTTCCTCTGGGGTGTGGGAGGAGGGGACAACCTAAAGCTTTTAAAGTCAGTTTTCATTTTTAAAAAGCTTCTGGGAATTTTATAAAATCTGGAATTTATTATAATTAAAGAAAACGTTTTACTATCCTCCTTCCAAAGATCAAGTAGTCAGCAATAGAGGAAGAAATGGAACTACTCTATATATCAATAGAGCAAAGGGCCTCTATACCTCATTCATTTGGTAAGTGAATAAATCAGATTTATTTTTTTTATTTCTTCCATAGGGAAATAAGTCCAGAGGGACATGTAACTTAAAGATATAACTTAATAAAACCTTATTTTATTAATAAGTTTCTTTAAGACAGAATTTTCAATTTTTAAAGATGGGCACTAGAAATAACAAATCTGTTAAATGAAGGTATAGGAAGAAAAATTAAACAAATACATGCAGCCATACATTAAATAAAAAATGAAGTCTAATTAATAAATTAGAATAATTAAGCAGTGTTTCTTACATAAAATCAGATTTTTAAAGTTATTAGTAAGAAGCTTCTTTTATGCAGGGATAAGATCAGCTGAGTATTTTTATTTATATAAGTCATCTTTATGTCTCCATCTGCTAGATAAGCTGTAACTGATATGAACCACACAATTAAATAGTGAAAATACACAGGCATTTATCAGGAGAAAAGTATGTCCTGTTCTCCTTTTAGGACTTAGATTTATTTTTCTAATAATGAATTAACATCTTTCTTGTAATTCTTTGGATTTTATTATAACTCTCCCTGGGTTGGACCCTAAACAATCCTAAATCTATCACTCAGACTTAAACTGTACTATGCCCCAGGTGAACATGTCCTAGCGTCCTGCCAAAGGTAATATCTGTCCAACTGGCCATGTACTTGCTGACCATAGAAAAGTGCTTATCTGTTTGATCTCAGGGATGATAGGAATAACAACTGTAATATTTGTTTAGAGTACTTTGTAGTTCACAATGTGATATAAAGTATATAATTATATCCCATCCTTAGACAAATAAATGACCGATGCTTTTATTTTACAGACAGGGAAGCAGGCTCAGGAAGCTTAAGAGATACGCCAAAGTTCCACAACTTTTTAGTTTGGGTGATAGTTCTTCATGATGTGTTTATCTTGTAAGCTAAATCACTAACTGCTCTTTGGCTCTGGCCTATCATTTCAAGAACACTTTTGTATATAGAATAATCTTGTAAGATGGAGAGAGTGTCTCTTCCAGAGCAAAGGTCAGTTTGCTCACAGCCCATCATAAGAACTTTGGGCTCCCTTAGTTTGATATTTCTTAGCTGTGATGCAAACCTACTGTGTTGCTTCATCCCTGTGGGCTCTTTCACTTTGGCCTCTTGGAAATTGGGGACAAGGGGAACTGACATGAAAATGAAGCCATAGATAATGTAGTCCTTTGCCTCTAATCTTGAAGTCTCATGTTTTTCTTTTTTTTTTAATTTTATTTTATTATGTTATGTTAGTCACCATACATTACATCATGTTTTTTGCCAACACACACAAAACTGGCCAACTAGCTAGTCTGAAAGTATGGTAAAATCTCAGACCTGTCACAGTTCTTGAAAAGAAATTGTAAAGCAGAGGAGCCAAATACTTCTTTAGTTTCATAGTTCACTATACATTTTATACACTACCATGAGTCCCAAGACCCAAAATTAATATATACAGATCCCCAGGACTTTTTTTTTTTTATTTTTGCGAGATACAGGAGAATGCATGTTATTGCTTCCAAACCGGGCTCAGTATCTCATGGACAACCATTTTGATTTTGTGTGTTTGTGTGTATAGGCTATCTTTGGAAGGATGCAACCAGCTGATGGCGATGGTAACATTCGGTGAAGGGAACTACACACTTCAAGATGTGAGGGAAGTTTTCTTGTTAACCATATTTATATTTGTACTTGCTGAATGCTGCTGTTTGTTGAAGGCAGTATAACATTCAATAAAACCAAGCTCTCCAGGTTCATATTCTCAGCTGATTGACTGTAATACATAGATCAGGTTACTTAAAATTAATTTCTATATGCTTCATCTTCCTTATTTGTAGAAGTGTGCTATTATAGTAACCACCTTACAGGTTGTGAGGATTAAAGGAGCTATTACCTAAAATGTTTTAACATTGTGCCTTAGAATAAGAGTTCCATTAAGTATTAGCAGTGATGATTCAAAGTCATTTTTAAATGATTTTCATCTGTTAATGTTCTTCTAAATTAATTTTAAGAACAGTATTTCATTATGTGAATACAAGTTGCAACATAAAGTGAAATTACTGGGAAATAAACAAACCTGTACATACGTATTGCCTTTCCTTCATACTGAGATGCACGTGACTGATGGCAGAACCTACACTCTGAGTATGTGTTGATAGACAAGAGGTAAGAGAAGAACACTGGATACATTACAAAGGGCTAATGATGCGTAGATATGGTAAAGAAATTATGCAAGCTAATCTCAGCATTGAGAACACAACCTTTTCACTTGACAAATTCGTCCCTTAGGTGAGCACCGGTTCAATACATGGTTACTAATTATTCCCTTTCCCCTGTGTTTCTTACTAACTCATTGATTCCTTAATTCAACAGCTATTTATTCAGCAGCTTCAAACTACCTGCCAGGCTAGTGATGAAAATAAATGTTAAATAACACACAGTTTGTGATAAGTATTATTATTATAATGATTGAACACAGGTGAAGACTGAGGCTTAAAAATGTTGTCTAAATTGCTGAAAGCCACACAGCTCAGTTTTCTTATTTGTCAAATATTGATTTAAAATGCTACCAAATTTCTGAGGTTTAAATGAGGTAATAATAGAAAATCACTTACCCCAGGGCTTATGACACTGATCTCAGACATACCATCCTTCTTGAACAGTCTCCGAAATGTCAGGAATTAACTCACTCTAGTACTACTTTTTTTATAAGTGAAAACACCCCTTATGCAGATAATTGCCATACTCTTATAACGTGTCTGTTAATAAATTTTTCCATTCCCTTAAGTGATGGGGCATCTCTGAAATTAAAATTCTAGAAGCTCAGCTTGGGCCCTCCCCTGGGACCTAAAAGAGAGGCAAATGGGAGAATTCTCCCCTCATTGCATAATTGCTAGTTGACTGTGCATGTTGAGTCTTTTTTTTTTTTTTTTTAATTTTATTATGTTATGTTAGTCACCATACAATACATCATTAGTTTTTGATGTGGTGATCCACGATCCATTGTTTTCGTATAACACCCAGTGCTCCATGCAGTACGTGCCCTCCTTAATACCCATCACCGGGCTAACCAATCCCCTCTCCCCCCTCCCCTCTAAAACCCTGTTTGTTTCTCAGAGTCCATAGTCTCTCATGGTTCATCTCTCCCTCCAATTCCCCCCCCCATTTTTCCCTTCCTTCTCCTAGTGACCTCCATGCTATTCCTTATGTTCCACAAATAAGTGAAACCATATGATAATTGACTTTCTCTGCTTGACTTATTTCACTTAGCATAATCTCCTCCAGTCCCATCCATGTTGATGTAAAAGTTGGGTATTCATCCTTTCTGATGGCTGAGTAATATTCCATTGTATATATGGACCACATCTTCTTTATCCATTTATCTGTTGAAGGGCATCTCGGCTCTTTCCACAGTTTGGCTATTGCGGACATTGCTGCTATGAACATTGGGGTGCATATGGCCCTTCTTTTCACTACATCTGTGTCTTTGGGGTAAATACCCAGGAGTGCAATTGCTGGGTCATAGGGTAGCTCTATTTTTAAATTTTTGAGGAACCTCCACACTGTTTTCCAAAGTGGCTGTACCAGATTGCATTCTCACCAACAGTGTCAGAGGGTTCCCCTTTCTCCACAACCTCTCAAACATGCAATGGAAAAAAGACAGTCTCTTCAATAAATGGTGCTGGGAAAATTGGACAGCCACATGCAGAAGAGTGCACATTGAGTCTTAAGACATGTATCAAAAACTTAGCTAACTATGATTATAGCAATTCGCTGGACATGGACAAGATCATTGATGTTCTGAGCCAGTCCTGTTCTTACTGGTAAGTCCCATTTTTGATTACTTGTCTCTTTCTTCACATGGTGGTACATATTAACAAGGTGTACTTACCAGATATACACCACAGTGGGGAAAGATACAAGGTTCATCGAAACCTAACTCAAAAATGGGAGGCAATGCCATCGGAAGATAAGTTAGTTCTACCAAGACATTTCTTAACTCAAGTGGGAGATCTTAGAATTTCCCAAACTGCATCCTTTTTAGATAATCCACCACATTTCCATATGCTTAAATATTACTATATGTGTTCATGGTAGGCAGAATTCTGATGGCTCTTAAGATTCCCAGCCCTTGGTGGATATACACCTTCTCCCAGTCAATTAAACTCTAATTTGGGTGCATCTGTGAAGGGGCTTTTCAGGTGTAACTAAGGTCCCAAATTAGTTGGCTTTAAAAAGGGAGGACACCCTGTCTGAGATTGACCCAATCATGTGTGCTCTTAAGAGGACCTGGGCTTTTCCCAGTGAGAGGAATCCCATGTGCAGGAGTATCTTTGTTGCTGGTTTTGAAGAGAAGGGGGGTCGCATGACCTCTAGGAGTTAAAAGTGGCCTCCATCTGGTGGCCAGCAAAGAAATGGGGACCTGAGTCCAACAACCCCAAGAAACTAAATTGCATCATTAGACTGCACGTGGCCTTCAAGCTTCAGATGAGAACATGGCAGCCTGACACCTTCATCTTCAGCCTGTGTGAGATCCCGAGCAGGAACCCCAGTCATGCTGTACCCAGACTTCTCACCTGCAGAACTATGAGCTAGGAAGTGTTGTGTCAAGCTGCAAGTTTGTCGGAATTTCTTACACAGCTATAGAAAACTAATGTGCAGCCTGGCTGTGCTTTAAATGCAGTTTTATTGTATCATTTGCTTTTTAGAATTTTTCTTTCTAATTTTCCCTCTTCTACCTGAATAACTGTATTAATATAAAAACTCCAATAGGCAATCTGATATGTCACAAAGATGGAGGATGTCTCAAAGAGGTTGGCTATAAACATACAAATAAATAAATATCTCTTGCCAACATTTGGTAGAATTTCTCCTGAATCTTTGTCTAAGTATACATATTACAGTAACATTGCACAGATATTTGTCTAATTGCAACAGAATAAAGACCTTTTTATCCTCCTCTTTTAGGAGCTCAGAAACTTTACTTGGTTTTCTTTGGCGCTTTTTACCATGTGGAAGACTTAAGGGTCTATAGACAGTTATACCAAGGCTGAGGTATTTCTATCTTTTAACCCATGTACCACTTCAAGGCAAGTTTTCTTTAAACTTTCCATGACAATCTTTCATTTATTTCTCAGTTTCCAAGACATTTCATTTCTGTGGTATTTCTTTAGTGTGGCTAAACCACGCTTCAAACTCTCCCTACCCTGGCAACAGTTCTGCTTCTTGGCAAATACTCAGTTGTTTAAAGTCGACACTGGGTTGTATAGCCTGCAATATAGTCCTCCCTGAAACATCATGGTCTGAAGCTATTTCAAAGTTCCAAAGGCTTACCTTTGCTCTCCTCGAGCAGTCTGATGTCACTTAGATCTTCTGAGGTGAATAGTGAAAGCTTGTATGCCTTGGGAATTAGAATTCTCCCTCTCCCTCCCCTCTTCTCCTCTCCCTGCTCTCTCTCCCCCTTCCTTTTGTTCTCTCCCTTTTTCTTTCTCCCTCTCCCCCTCCCTCCCTCCCTTCCCTCTCTATTTCTCTCTGGCCTCCCTCCCTTGTGCTTAACCTTTCACCTTTCTCTCTTCTTCCTCTGCTGGGTGACCCCACAGAGATCCCCAGAGTATATATACATCATCAGTTTACTTTTCAAGAGTCACAAATAATTTCAAGTTTTAGAGACTAAATGGGGCTTGGTGAGGATTAGTTGAACCAACTTGCTCTGTGGGATGACACTCCAACTAATCAGTTCCTCTGCCCCCCCTCCACTTCTGGGGAAAAAAACCCCAAAAACAAACAAGCAAAAAAACAAAAAACAAACAAAAAAACCTTATTCCTGAGGGTGGAGAAGAGAGCAAAGTCTATAAAAATTCATATTTTGGTCTGTTTGTTGTAACAGGTACAGTGTTTCATGTAATCTAAATACCATCATTTGCAAACCTGGTATTTTTTAAAATAGAAAAAATTGCTACCTATTAATTTTTTTTTTTAAGATTTTATTTATTTATTTGAGAGAATGAGATAGAGAGAGCATGAGAAGGGGAGGGTCAGAGGGAGAAGCAGACTCCCTGCTGAGCAGGGAGCCCGATGTGGGACTCGATCCCAGGACTCCAGGATCATGACCTGAGCCGAAGGCAGTCTCTTAACCAACTGAGCCACCCAGGCGCCCCCTACCTATTAAATTTAAGTACTTATTAAAGTTGAGCTACAAAATTTAGACTCTAAGACACTGAATGATTAAAATTCATGAACTGTTTGATGGTAGAAAATCTCAGATATTTTAAATAAATTTGTAGGGGGAAAACATTCCTTTGGAGATGCTGAAGCACCTATATATATCTAAATGACCTTCTGTGTTTGATGGGGACCTAGTTGTGAGCACAACCACTTATGCAATTTTTGCACATGTACAAATTAGGAATATAATGAGAATTCTTTGGGAACATGTTATATACTTTTATGAAGCCCTGAGATACTTTCTCCCACTCAATATGTGGATCAAATCCTTTTGTTGCTATAAAACTTCCAAATATGACATAGGTAAAATGTCACATTAGAAGAATTCAGTGAAGAAGAAATCTAGCCCATCAATCCTTCTCTCATCACAACATCCTAATTCCTATGGCTTTGAATAAAATGAAAAAGAAATAACAGTAACACATTTTTTGCCATCTGTTCCTGTGTATAAATGTTTTTCTCTTTTCCCAAAATGCACTGGTCTTCATTTATGGGTCCATGAAGTTTTGGTCAAAGTGACTCTATCCATACGGGGTTGGAGTATTTTATCTGGGTCACAGTAATCAGCAAATTCAATGCTCTAGGGAGTGATTGGTATCAGGGTAGGCATTTGCCTTTAGCCAGTGCAATCAAAGTGAATGTCAAGACTTTTGATGGAAATGATAGCTCTCTTGTGAGAATGATATTTGGAAATAGCTGGCTCCATTTTTGCTACATTATAGAAAACCAGTATCAGTTAACAGGCAGAAGAAGGTAGCAATGAGAAGATCTTAGAGAAATGGAGTTTGATGTCATTATGAATCCCTGAAATAAGTCTTGCCTGCATCCAGATATCATAGAGTTTGGGTTAGGATCTTTTGCTGTAGTGTGTAAAGTAGTCTAACTGGAGCTGAAAACTGTGCTTTTTCAATAGAATTTTGATCCATGAATAAATCATTGGTATATGATTTATTTTTTTTCTTTTTATTTTGTAGTTAACACACAATGTTATATTAGTTTCATGTGTATCTTATAGTGATTCAGCAGTTACATATATTACTCAGTGCTAAGCAAAATAAGTATACTCTTTTTTTTCCCTTTTAAAGAGTTTTAATGAGGTATAATATATTTTTTAAAAATTTTATTTAAGTTCCATTTAGTTAACCTACAGTGTAATGTTAGTTTCAGGTGTACAATTTAGTGACTCAACACTTCATACAACACATGGTGCTCATCACAAGTGCACTTCTTGATCCCCATCACCTATTTCACCCATCCCCCATGCACCTTCCCTCTGGTAACCATCCGTTTGTTCTCTCTAATTAAGAGTCTTTTTCTTGGTTTGTCTCTCACTCTCTTTTTTCCCTTTGCTTGTTTGTTTCTTAAATTCCACATGAGTGAAATCATATGGTATTTGTTTTTCTCTGGCTGACTTACTTCACTTAGCATGATACGCTCGCTCTGTAGCTGTGACCATGTCATTGCAAATGGCAAGATTTCATTCTTTATTTTTTTTTTTTTAAAGGGGGGACAGATGGAGAGGGAGAGAGAGAATCTTAAGCTGGGTGTGGGACTCAGTCTTAGAACCCTGAGATCATGACCTGAGCTGAAATCAGGAGTTCCACTTAACCAACTGAGCCACCCAGCTACCCAAAGATTTCATTCTTTTTTATGGTTGAATACTATTCCAGTGTGTGTGTGTGTGTGTGTGTGTGTGAACACTTCTTCTTTATGCATTCATCAGTCGATGAACACTTGAACAATTTGGCTATTGTAGATAATGCTGCCATACACATTGGGGTGTATGTATCCCTTTAAATTAGTATTCTTGTATTCTTAGGGTAAATACATAGTAGTGCAATTGCTAGATTGTAGGGTAGTTCTATTTTTAACTTTTTGTGGAACCCCATATTGTTTTCCAGAGTGCCTGCACCAATTTGCATTCCCACCAACAGTGCAAGAGGATGCCCCTTTCTCTGTATCCTCACCAACACCTGTAGTTTATTGTGTTGTTGATTTTAGCCATTCTGACAGGTGTGAGGTGATATCTCATTGTAGTTTTGATTTGTATTTCCCTGATGTTCAATGATATCAAGCATCTTTTCATGTGTTTGTTGGCCATCTGTATGTCTTCTTTGGAAAACTGTCTATTCATGTCTGCCTATTTTTTAATTGGATTATTCATTTTTTGGGTGTTGAGTTTTAGAAGTCATTTGTATATTTTGGTTACTAACCATTTATCACATATGTCATTTGCAAATATCTTCTCCCATTCAGTAGATTGCCTTTCAGTTTTGTTGATTGTTCCCTTTGTTGTTCAGAAGCTTTTCATTTGGATGAAGTCCCAATAGTTTATTTTTGCTTTTGTTTCCCTTGCCTCAGGAGACATATCTAGAAAGAAGCATCTATGGCTGATATCAAAGAGGTTACTGTCTGTGTTCTTCTCTAGGATTTTTATGGTTTTCTGTCTCACAGTTAGGCGTCTTTTATCCATTTTGAATTTATTTTTGTGTGTGATATAAGAAAGTGGTCCAGTTTGATTCTTTTGCACGTTGCTATCCAGTTTTCCCAACACCAGTTGTTGAAGAGACTGTTATTTTCCCATTGGATATTCTTTCCTGTTTTGTTGAAAATTAATTGACCATATAGTTGTAATATAGTTGTGATAGTTTCAGAGTTTTCTATTCTGTTCCATTGATCTGCGGGTCTATTTTTTGTGCCAGTACCTTAGTGCTTCCATTACTACAGCTCTGTATAACTCGAAGTCTGTCATTGTGATGCCTCCAGGTTTGCTTTTCTTTTTCAATATTGCTTTGACTACTAGGAGTCTTTTGTGGTTCCATACACATTTTAGGATTGTTTGTTCTAGTTCTGTGACAAATGCTGTTGCATTGAATGTGTAGATTGTTTTGGGTAGTGTAGACATTTTAACAATATTTCTTCTTCCAATCCATGGCGATGGAGTGTGTTTCCATTTCTTTGAGTCTTCTTTAATTTCTTTCATCAGTGTTTTATAGTTTTCAGAGTATAGGTCTTTTACCTCTTTGGTTAGGTTCATTCCTAGGTATCTTATTGTTTTTGTAAATGGGATAGATTCCCTAATTTCTCTTTCTGCTGCTTCATTATTGTTGTATTGAAATGCATCAGATTTCAGGACATTGATTTTGTACCCTGCTACTTTACTGAATTCCTTTATCAGTTCTAGCAATTTTGGGGTGGAGTCTTTTGGGTTTTCAACATAGAGTATCATGTCATCTGCAAAGAGTGAAAGTTTGACTTCTTCCTTGCAAATTTGGATGCCTTTTCTTTCTTTCTTTTTTTTTTTAAGATTTTATTTATTTATTTGAGAGAGAGAGAGAGTAAGCATGAGTGGGGTAAGGGACAGGGGAGAGGGAGAAGCAGACTCCCCGCTGAGCAGGGAGCCAGCTGGGGGCTCAATCCCAGTACCCTGAGATCATGACCTGAGCCAAAAGCAGACACTTAACAGACTGAGCCACCCAGATGCCCTGCCTTTTATTTCTTTTATTGTCTGATTGCTGAGGTTAGGACTTCCAGTACTATGTTAAATAACAGTGATGGGAGTGGACATGCCTGTCTTATTCCTGACCATAGAGGAAAAGCTCTCAGTTTTTCCCCAATGAGGATAATATTAGCTGTGGGTTTTTTGTGTATGGCCTGTATTATGTTGAGGTATGGTCCCTCTAACCTGACTTCATTGAGGGTTTTTATCATGAATGAATGTTGTACTTTGTCCAATGCTTTTTCTCTATTTAAATGATCATATGGTTCTTATCCTTTCTTTTATTAATGTGGTATATCACGTTGATTGATTTGCAAATACTGAACCACCCTTGCATCCCAGGAATAAGTCCCACCTGATCATGGTGAATGATTTTTTAGTGTACCGTTGGATTTGGTTTACTACTATTTTATTGAGAATTTTTGCATCATGTTCATCAGGGATCTTGGTCTGTAGTTCCCTTTATAGTGGAGTCTTTTTCTGGTTTTGATATCAGGGTGATGCTGGCCTCATAGAATGAGTTTGGAAGTTTTCCTTCCTCTTCTATTTTTCTGAATAGTTTGAGAAGAATAGGTATTAACTGTAAATGTTTGGTAGAATTCTCCTGTGAAGGGAATGGACTTTAGCTTGTTGGGAGTTTTTTTTATTATTGATTCAGTTTCTTTGCTGGTTATCGGTCTGTTCAAATTTTTATTTCTTCCTCTTTACATTTTGGTAGTTTATGTTTCTGGGAATTTATCTATTTCTTCCATGTTGTCCAATTTGTTGGCATATAGTTTTTCATAATATTCTTATAATTGTTTGTATTTCTATAGTGTTGGTTGTTATTTCTCCTCTCTCATTTGTGATTTTACTTATTTGGGTCCTTTCTCTTTTCTTTTTGGTAAGTCTGGCTAGAGGTTTATTGATTTTACTAATTTTTTTTTCAAAGAATCAGCCCCTGGTTTGGTTGATCTGTTTTATTGTTTTTGTAGTTTCTATATCATTTATTTCTGCTCTAATCTTTATTATTTCCTTCCTTCTGCTGGCTTTGGGCTTCATTTGTTATTCCTTTTCTAGCTCCTTTAGGTGTAAGCTTAAGTTGTTTATTTGAGGTTTTTCTTCCTTCTTAAGGTAGGTCTGTATTGTTATATATTTCCCTCTTAGGACCACTTTTGCTGCATCCCAAGGGTTTTGGACCATTATGTTTTCATTTTCATTTGTTTCTATTTTTTTAATCTCTTCTTTGATTACTTAGATGACCCATTCATTGTTTAATAGTATTTTGTTTGGCCTCTATGTATTTGTGGTCTTCCCAAATTTGTTCTTGTGGTTAACTTCTAGTTTCTTAGCGTTGTGGTCAGAAAATGTGCATGGTATGATTTCAGTCTTTTTTATATTTGTTGAGATCTGATTTGTGACCTGGTATGTGACCTTTTCTGGAGAGTATCCCATGTGCACTTGAAAAGAATGTGTATTCTGCTGCTTTAGGGTGAAATGTTCTGAATCTATCTGTTAAATCCATCTGGTCCAGTGTGTCATTCAAAGCCTTTCCTTGTTGATTTTCTGCTTAGATGATCTGTCCATTGCTATAAGTGTGTTAAATTCCCCTACTATTATTGTATTATTATCAGTGAGTTCCTCTATGTTTGCTATTAATTGTTTTATATATTTGGGTGCTCCCAGGTAGGGAGCATAAATATTTACAATTGTTACATCTTCTTGTTGGATTTTCTCCTTTATTATGATATAGTGTCTTTCTTTGTCTCTTGTTGCAGTCTTTGAAATCTAGTTTGTCTGAAGTAAGTATTGTTACTCCTGTTTTCTTTTGACATCCATTTGTGTGATAAATTGTTCTCCATCCCCTCACTTTCAATCTGTAGGTGTCTTTATGTCTAAAATGAGTCTCTTGTAGGCAGCATATAGATTGGTCTGTTTTTTTTTTTTTTTAATCCATTCTGATACCCTATGTCTTTTGATTAAAGTGTTTAGTCCATTTACACTGAAAGTAGTTATTGATAAATATATATTTATCACCATTTTATTATTTGTTTTCTCATTGTTTCTGGAAATTTCCTCTGATGCTTTCTTGTCTTTGTCACTTTTGGTTTTTCTTTCCCACTCGAAGAGTCCCCTTTAATATTTCTAGCAGGGCTGATGTAGTGGTCACAAACTCACAAACTTTAGTTTTTGTTTGCCTGGGAAACTCTTTCTCTCTCCTTCTTTCTATTCTGACTGACAGCCTTGCTAGATAGAATATTCTTGGCTGCAGATTTTTCCCATTCAGCAGTTTGAATGTATAATGCCACTCCCTTCTCGCTTGCCATTTGGCTCTGACATTTCTGTTGAGAAATCTCCAGCTAGCTGTATGGGTCTTCCCTTGCAAGTTAAAGACTTCTTTTGTCTTGCTGCCTTTAGGATTTTTTCTTTCTCTCTATATTTTGCAAATTTAAGTACAATATGTCTTGGTATTGGCATGCTTTTGTTGATTTTGATGGGAGTTCTCTGTGCCTCTTGGATCTAGATGTTTGTTTCTTTCCCCAGATTAGGGAAGTTTTCTGCTATATTCTCCTCCAAAATATTTTTTGCCCTTTTTTCTCTCCTCTTCTTCTGGGACTCCTATAATACAAGTGTTATTACATTTGATGGAGACACTGAGTTCCCGAAGTCTGATCTTGTGTTGCATAATTCTTCTTTCTCTCTTTTGTTCAGCTGCATTATTTTCAATTATTTTGTCTTCTAGGTCACTAATTCATTCCTCTGATTCTCCCACTGTGTTATTGATTGCATCAAGCCTGTTTCGAATCTTGTTTATTGCACTCCTCATCTCTGACTGATTTTTTTTAATGCTTTCATCTCTGTGGAAAGAGTCTAGTCTTCCTGATATCTTCTTTTATTTTCTTGAGCCTAGTGAGATCCCTATGATACTTTAAATTCACCATCAAGCGTGTTACTTATATCTGTTTTGCTTAGATCTCTGGCTGTGGCCTTATCTTGTTTTTTCATCTGGGATAAATTCCTCTGTCTTTGCATTTTGTTTAAGTCTCTGCTACCATCTCTGTTTTAGAAAAGCCAGTTGTGTTTCCTGCTCCTGAAAGAAATCACATTATGATGAAGAGATCATGTAGTGTCTAGGGCCTGGCGCTTCAGGGAATGTCTCTGGTGTGTGCTGTATGTGCTCTGCTCTTGTGTTTTGGGTGCTCTCTCCTTCAGGCCAGTCATCTGCAGAGCCTCTCTCTGCCCGCTCTGGACAGTGTTTGGTCCTTGGCCTGAATGTGGTGAGTTTTAACTAGGTGTGCCTGGTCTGCTTGTGAAATGAGACCTGAAAGCACTTCCATGAGAACTGAGGCCCTGCAGAACTATCCGGTCAGGACACATGGTGCCGGCAGGGTTTTGTGCTGGTCTTCTGGGAGAGGGGACTGCTATGCTGGGACTGAGGTAAGCTTGGCTGGGAAGGGCAGTCCCACCAGAGCACGGGGGTGTGGGGCTTGGTGTAAGCAAGTTACGTAGCCAGTTTTGGGGCTGTGTTTCCCCACAGAGTTGGCTCTGTATTTATGCTGGAAGGCAGGGGAGAGAAATGGCACCAGCCAGATCCTTTGTTCCTGGGTAAATGTCTCTGTGAATGCTGCCTCACAGAAACATTCTGAAAAGAGGGAATAATTTCCCCCTGTGTGCCCTAGGAGTTCTTCAGATAGCTGTTTCACCTCCACTGCATCTGCGATCCGTTCCTCCCTTAAACCATATCTCCACCTGTCCTACCTTCTTCAGTGTGGGCTCTTCTTCCCCTTTAGTCGTGGAGTTTGTTCTGTTACTCTTCGGGTTGATTTCTGGGGTATTTAGGATGATTTGATAGTTATCTAGTTGTGTTTGTGAGATGAAATGAGCTTAGGATCCTCCTGCTCCACCAGCATCTTCCTCAACCAAGCCCAGATAATTGTACTCTTAATCCCCTCCTCCTATTTTGCCCATTTCCCCCTACCTCCTCTCTGGTAACCGTCTATCTGTTTGTTCTCTGTAGTTAAAAGTCTATTTATTGGTTTATCTCTCTTTTTTTTTTTTCTTCCTTTGTTCATTTGTTTTGTTTCTTAAATTCCACATATGAGTGAAAGCATAAGATATTTGTCTTTCTCTGACTGGCTTATTTTGCTTAGCATTATACCCTTTAAATCCATCCATGTTATTACAGATGCAAGATTTTATTCTTTTCTATGGCTGAATAATATTCCATTATATATATACACACACACACACCATTTCTTCTTTATCCATTCATCTGTTGATGGACACTTGGGCTGCTTCCATTGTTTGGTTATGTAAATAGTGCTGCAATAAACATAGGGATGGATGTATCTTTTTGAATTAATGTTTTTGTATTCTTTGGATAAATACCCAGTAGTGCAATTACTGGATCATAGGGTAGTTCTATTTTAACTTTTTGAGGAACCTCTGTACTGTTTTCCACAGTGGCTGCACCTGTTTGCATTCCCACCACAGTTCAAGAAGGTTCCTTTTTCTCCACATCCTCACCAACACTTATTGTTTCTTGAGTTTTGGTCTTTATCCATTCTGAGAGGTGTGAGGTGATGTCTCATTGTAGTTTTGATTTGCATTTCTCTGATGACAAGTGATGTTGAACATCTTTTCATGTGTCTCTTGGTCATCTGCATGCTTCTTTGGAAAGTTTTCAGGTCTCCTGCCCATTTTTAAATTGTATTATTTGGTTTTTTGAGTGTTGAGTTGTATAAGTTCTTTATGTATTTTGTATACTAACCCTTTATCAGACATGTCATTTGCGAGTGTCTCCCCCCAGTAAGTTGTCTTTTAGTTTGTTGATAGTTTCCTTTGCTGTGCTAAAGCTTTTTATTTTGATGTAGTCCTGATAATTTATTTTTGCTTTTGTATCCCTTGCTTCAAGAGACATGTCTAGAAGGATGTTGACCAGTGTCAGAGAAACTACTGCCTGTGTTCTCTTCTAGAATTTTTCTGGTTTCAGGTCTTATATTAGGTCCTCAATCCATTTTGAATTTATTTTTGTGTATGGTGTAAGAAAGTGGTCCAGTTTCATTCTTCTGCATGTTGTTGTTCAGTTTTCCCAACACCATTTGTTGAAGAGACTCTTTTTCCTATTGCATATTCTTGCCTCATTTGTTGGCGAATAATTAGCTGTATAATTATAGGTTTATTTCTGGGCTTTCCATTCTGTTCCATTGATCTATGTGTCTATTTTTGTGCCATTACCATACTGTTTTGATTACTACAGTTTTTAATATAACTTTAAGTCTGGAATTGTGATACCTCCAGCTTCACTTTTCCTTTTCAAGGTTGCTTTAGCTATTCCAGATTTTTTATGGTTTCATACACATTTTAGGATTGTTTGTTCTACTTCTGTGAAAAACTCTGTTGGTATTTTGATAAGGATTGCATTAAATGTAGATTGTTTTGGATATCTTAGTGACGTTTTTATAAAACAGAAAAAACATTAAAAATGAGATAAATCACAATTTTTTGAATAGGCTACAGATTTTGTTTGAATAGGAATATATATACAATCAGCATAAAATATAGATAATGTGAAATAAAATACAAATAATATAAAAATTAAAAATAAAGTACATATAAAATAATATATATTAAATATGAAATAATATATAAAAGAGTATATGTATCATTTCTACTTTTTGCTACTATTATGAACAATAGCACTGTATCCCTTCATCCATGTATCTTATATATAAATTCATTATAATATATATAAAATCCTCGGGGGTATGACTGACTGTTACTGTTAGTCATACCAGTAGCTAAAATGTGGATTACATCAGATTTAGGAAAAGCCAAGTAGAGAGAGCAGCTAAACAAATATTTGAGAAACTTGTTTAGACAGAGGAGATGTGGTTCAACTAATTTAATTACATATTTCATCAGTCTTTAGAATAGCTAAATAATAAATCTAATCTACAAAGTTCAGTTAAATATACCCTATAAGCATTGTCGTAAATATCCTAAAATAACTTAGAAATTATAAAGGATGGATTTGTAATTTGACTAAGCTGTCTCTCTTAATGGACTTTGTAGCTATCTTTAATAAGTATCTTCTTAGCCATGCCACAGTTTCAAATATCATTTTCTTTTTATTTTACTCCTAAAATATTTTTAATAAAGGTTGCCTCAAAATGTACAAACTTGCCAAATAAAAATGATTCTCCCCAAAATGTTTTGTATTACTGCTTATGGAGCTCACAGTATCCACAACTGTAAAATTATTACTGGTCTTTATGTTTTTGTAAACTCTGTTTTTCCACACTGTACAAATACTCAGTTCACTAGCTCTCATTTTATGGAGAAAGAAAGCATAATTAAATCTCAGTTTTTCTTGGAAGCATCCTTTAATCTTTTGGCAGGAGGAGATATATTTATATATTTATAAAAATACTTCCAATATTATCAGAATATCTGCTAATCTCTAAGCCAGTAAGAGAACGGGGAGGGGGGAAGCAGGAGGAGTTATTAAGATTCTTTTCTTTTTATGTTATTTTAGAACAAAGTCTTTTTTGTAGAGAGTTTTGTAATATGCCTGGAAAATTTTCAGAAATGTCACTTGTCCACTGGTTCTCATAGAGATCAAATTGTCATAATGGTCTTTTCAAATATTTTATTCTTTTGTCTTTGGTCAATATGGCCTGAATATTCTCTACACTTTTTTTTTAAAAATGTGTTTACGAAAAAAATATATTTAAGCATCCAGAAACTTCATAACATTTCTAAATATGGAAGTTTACTACTGTGTTGTCAGCTATTCACATTTTTATGATTTTCTACTTAGAAGATATTTTCTATTCAGATGACCTCTCTACTCATCCTATATATATTGTTCTAAGTATTAACTTAATATGCTGATTCATAAATTAACTTCTTTAGTCCTGACCACTTATCCGAGGTTCATATTCTATATTTAACAACTTAATATTTTTATAATTATTTCTAATAGGCAGTAAAAACTTAAGAAATGGCAAAAATAGAACCATTAACTGCTACCACCATGCCTGAACCTACTTGTCACTGTCTTTCCCATCTCCAAAAAAAATAAATAAATAAATACTAACAGCATCAATAAATACCTAGAAGTTTTCCTGGATTATTCTGTGTTTCTCAGTACCCATATCTGATCTCTCAGCAAGTTCAAAAACTACCTGAGATCTACGCACTTCTATCCATTTCTACTATGATCATCTCTGGTTGGGGCCACAACCTTTATTGTCTGGACTATTTCAATTGTTCTCTTTTCTGAATGGTTATTTCTACTCTTTTTTTTGTTGTTGTTATTTCTACTCTTGAACTTCTAGAATCCATTCCCCAACCTTCACTGGTATTTTTTAAAGTGTTTATTTGGGGACATCTGGGTGGCTTAGTCAGTTAAGCATCCTTCAGCTCAGGTCATGATCCCAGGGTCCTGGGATCTGGTCCTGCATCAGGCTCCCTGCTCAGTGGGGAGCCTGCTTCTCCCTCTGCCTGCTCCCCTTGCTTGTCCTCTCTCACTGTCTCTTTGACAAATAAATAAATAAATAATTTAAAGTGTTAATTTTATTAAATCACTTATTAAACAATTATATCACTTATTAGAGGATTTTAAAGCCCTCAAATAGCTTATAGTAAAATCCCAGGCCCTGTAGGACCTGACTCCTGTCTACCTCTCTAGTAATTTGATTTCCTTCCACTTTCCTTCTTGTTCTCTCTGCTCCAATCACAAGAGTGATCTTTCTGTGCTTTGATCAAGCCAATGGGCTTCCTCAGTTTGTTGAGGGTTGCTGGTGTGGTGGGGGGTGGGAGGGATGGGGTGGCTGGGTGATAGACATTGGGGAAGGTATGCACTATGGTGAGCGCTGTGACTTGTGTAAGACTGTTGAATCACAGACCTGTACTTCTGAAACAAATAATACATTATATGTTAAAAAAAAAAAAAAGAAGAAGAAGAAGATAGCAGGAGGGGAAGAATAAAGGGGGGGAATCGGAGGGGGAGATGAACCATGAGAGACTATGGACTCTGAAAAACAGACTGAGGGTTCTAGAGGGGAGAGGGGTGGGGGGATGGGTTAGCCTGGTGATGGGTATTAAAGAGGGCATGTTCTGCATGGAGCACTGGGTGTTATATGCAAATAATGAATCATGGAACACTACATCAAAAACTAATGATGTATGGTGATTAACATAACATAATAATAAAAAAAAAAAGCCAATGGGCTTGATCTTTAGGCCTTCACACAAGCTCTTGGTTCTGTCTATGATGTTCTTGTGCTTGATTTTTGCTTGACTGCCAACTCTTTGTCATTCAGCTCTCAGTTTGTCATCTTTTCTGAACACTGAAACTTTTTATTTTCTTTGTAGCAACAATCAAATTCTAATTTCTTGTTTATTTTTTCCTTATTAAACATAAGCTTACTGAGTTTATCTTGTTCACTATTATATTTTTAATTCCCATGATATATAAGACATAGGAAAAACTAGGTAACAATTTTGGGATAAGAGTTAGTGTGACAGTGTAACTTGAATTGAGAAGCCTTTATTTCAACTCTGATTTATTTGACGAAATTGTGACAAGATCTGAATGCAAAGGATTAAAACAGAGCAGAAGCGTTGTTTGAACAGTACTAATTTACGTAGTACTTATGGGAAGTTACTGTTCCATTATTACATCTTCTTCATAAGTCATTTTTAGTTGGCTAATTATCCCCAAGTATTTTAATATACATTTTGTCTTTTGCCTTGGGGGAAGAAACCACCTCATGATGATACTATTACATGATGAGTTTATGGCTTAAGTCA
This sequence comes from Phoca vitulina, assembly GCF_004348235.1. Taxonomy (NCBI): domain Eukaryota; kingdom Metazoa; phylum Chordata; class Mammalia; order Carnivora; family Phocidae; genus Phoca; species Phoca vitulina. The sequence continues at coordinate 69,901,742 of NW_022589707.1, read as the reverse complement.
TCTCATTGTACAACTTTATTAAAACTCTTCTCATTGCTGCATTGTCTGGAGGAAATTTCAGGTGCATAATTTATGATTTTTTCTTATAATCCTCCATTTACACTGCAGCCAGAATTCATGTTGTTTCTCTGCCAAGAGTTAAACATCTTTCAGTAAAGGCAGTATGCTCTCCTGGCTTAAGAATGTATTCATTGTTCTGATTTAGTTTTACTCTTAGGCCAGACAGAAAATGTGACAGCCTTTAACAAGCTGCTCTCAGAACGAATTTAGAAATATACATATACTTACATTTACACGTGCACACACAAGCACACACACATATATTTGTATGTATGTATAATAAGTGGTAAAACAAACACCCATTTCCATTGTAATAGACTTTGTGTGCGTCTTGTTCTTCTGATTCAGTTCTCTATTAAAGAAGAATTTTTACTGAATTTAAGTAAACCAGTAGGAAAAAAAATATATAGCCATTGGGATGTTAGAAATAATGCTCAGTGCAACAAATTCCTTGTTGTATAATTAGACTACATTTTTAGGATACCTTAAATATCCTGTTCCCATTCTTTAAGTGGCAACTTGTATGACATTGGAAAGTGTTAAATATTCAATGTAAATTGTATGCTCTAGGGCTTCCTCTTTTGGTACTTTTACATTAAAATGTGTGCAGTAAAGCATAGTGATAATGATGGGAGAGAATGAACAAAGTAAAAAATGACAAACATCTTAAGAGTGTTTAAAGTATATGAAAATTGATTTTCATTTTTTTGTGAGTATCAAATACCTCAAAGATTTTCTTTTTGCATAATTCTAATATAATAAGACACAAGTATTTAAGATTTAAATTTTATTAAGTAAAGTCTACATACATTGTGCCTTAATTTAATTTTTGACCTTCTACTTTATCTTGTCTGAATCTTACTTGAAGTAGCTATTTTCGTTTTATTCTGGTATTACCTTTGTCCCTCTGTTATTTGGAATCCATTTTTCTGTCTCATTTAAAACTCAAAAGCTACTATATTTGTCTTTTTAAAGAACCTTAAAAGGGAAGACGCTTGAAGGCACACCATCCACTGTACTGGTATGTATGTGTTTGTCTCAGTATCAGTAAATATTTGTTGAAAGAATAAACTTGAAACAAAGTGAAAGACTATGCATAATTACCCTACGTTATAAAGTCAGTTATTACAACTTATTTTACTTAACATAATGCTCTCATGATCTATTTGCTACAAGTAGTCAGATTGCCTTCTTTCTCATTGCTGAATGATATTCCATTGTATGTATGTATTGTGCGCATACACACACACACACACAGATATACACACACATATATACACACATACATCTCACATCTTCTTCATCCATTCATCTGTTGGCAAGCACTAAGGTGATTTTCGCATCTTGCCTAAATAATGTGAATAATGCTGCAATGAACATGAAAGTGCAGATACCTCTTTGAGATTCTAATTTCATCTCTTTTGGATATATACCCAGAAGTGGAATTGCTTATCATATGGTAGTTCTATATTTAATTTTTGAGGACACTCCATACTGTTTTCCATAATGTCTGTACCAATTTGCATTCCTACCAACAGTATACAATGGTTGTATTTTGTCCACATCCTTGTCAACACTCATTATCTTTTTTTGTTTCAATAATAGCCATTCTAACAAGTGTGTTGTGATATCTCACTGTGGTTTTGATTTGTATTTCCCTGATGACTAGTGATGTCAAGTATGCTTTCATATACCTTTTGGCCATGTGTGTGTTTTATTTTGAGAAATGTCTATTCCTATCCTTTGCCCATTCTTAAATGGTGTTATTTGTTTTTTAGCTATTGATTTGTATGAGTTCCTTATATATTTTAGAAATTAACTCTTATCAGATAAATAGTTGGCAAACACTTTCTCCCATCCCATGCATTGCCTTTTCACTATGTTTTTCCTTTGCCTGCAGAAGCTTTTTGGTTTGAAGTAGCCCCCCTTGTCTGTTATTACTTTTGTTGCCTATGCTTATGGTGCTATATCCAAGACATCGTTCTCAAGACCAATGTAAGGAAGATTTTCCCAGTGTTTTCCTCTATGGGTTTTATGTTTTCATTTTTCATTCCATTTAGAGTTGATTTTTTGTATATGGTATGAGATAAGGGTTCACTTTAATTCTTTGCACATGTGGATATCCAGTTTCCCAGTACCATTTATTGAAGAGACTATTCTTTTCCAGTTGTGTGTTCTTGGCACCTTGTTGAAGATCACTTGACTGTAGATTTATTTCTAGGGTCTCTGTTCTGTTCCATTGGTCTATATGTCTCTTTTTATGCCAGTACTATACTGTCTTTTTAAATTTCAAGTATAATTAACATACAGTATTATATTAGTTTCAAGTGTACAATATAATGATTCAGTAATTCTATACATTTCTTAGTGCTCATCAAGATAAGTATACTCAAACAGTACTATATTGTTTTGATTACTGTATCTTCCTAATGTTTTGTTTGTTTGTTTTTAAATTAGGAAGTGTAATACTTCCAGCTTTGGGCTTCTTACTCAAGATCCTTTTGGCTCTTTAGGTCCTTTTGTGATTCCATATGAACTTTTAAATTATTATTATTTTTTAAAGATTTTATTTATTTATTTGGGAGAGAGAGTGAGCACAAGAGAGCAAGAGAGATTGAGAGAGAGCAAGAGCAGGGGGAGAGGCAGAGGGAGATGGAGAAGCAGACTACCCACTGAGCAGGGAGCCCTGTTTGCAGGGCTCAATACCAGGACCCCGGGATCATGACCTCAGCTGAAGGCAGGTGCTTAACCGACTGAGCCACCTTAGCACCCCTAAATTGTTTCTTTCTTATTTCTGTAAACAATGCCATTGGTATTTTAGTAGGACTTTGATGTGGTCCTTTTCAGCTTTTGTGCTCCAGAGCATTGTGGCAACTTCTTTATTGTGTTCCAGAGTTCCTGCAAGCCATTTTTGCACTGGGTAGTTGTTAAATCATTGTTTTTGTGGGGAAACAAGTGCTAGGACCTCCTAATGTGCTATCCTGCTCCATCACTCTCTTACTTTGTAATTAATTGCTTTTGTGTCCATGTCCTTGAATTTTAAAAGCAGTATTATGTCTGTTTAATCCCCAGTATGTTCCATATACACAGTGGAATTAATTTTAAATAAATCATTCAATATTCAGACTCATTGCAAAGATTGGCAAGGGAATGCAAGTGTTGATGACTCATGAATAGTAACTACACGGACTGTGGGTACATTAGGTTATTGGAGATTAAAATAATCTTTTCCTAGTGAATAACAACTTACATACATAGTCTTGAATTTAAGACCCACTAGTATTAACTACTATGGCCTTTGAACCAATTATTGTTCAGTCATACCAAACATAATTATTAATGAATTAATTACTGAGATTTTCCACATGTGGCTTTTGAAGATGTAATTTAAATGCCATTTTCTATTAAAAGCAGCTTACCCGTGTTTCCTGAATCTCTACTCCCGGGAATAACATTATACACACTGTACTATTAGAAAAGATCCCTGGTATTTGTGTAAGAAAGAGCAGAGTTTTCTCTTCAGTAATTTTGCTTCAGTGGTCAAACTTTGCCCACCCTCTTACTCATTATATTCTTGCTGTATTATGTATTGTTGAAGGAAGTTGTACTTAATCGAAACATTAGAACTCAAAGCATAAGAAGCATATGCTTCTTCAGTAATGCTGAAATCTGTGGTTTTCATTAAAACAGTAGAATTATGTGTAGGTTAATTACTCTCATTGAATCACAGATACACATAGCTTAACTCTAAAGGGGAAACTTGGTATTGGTATTTGGAATACTGTTCTTTTAGGTCAAGGTAACTATATAGTCAAATGATACCCATAATCATACAAAAAATAGCATTAACTGCATAAATGCATATGCATGTTTTGGTTTTGGTAATGAAAGTATCACAAGACAGTTAGGAAACCATTTTTCTAAAAACAACAGCTTAAAAATACCTAAAAAAATGAAATATCAATTATTTCTTTGCACACTATGTACAAATGTATAATATAGGGGGAAAACACAATAGCACTTTGGTCTTGGTATAAATTTCAGACATAAAACCTAAAAAATAGTAAAACTTTGGAAATGTTATTCACCACGTATTGCATGCCCAACTGTGCCAGGTGCGGTACCAGCAATTTTACCCATTTAATCTAATCACTGCAGTTCCCACATGAAACAGCCTGTACTTTCTCAGATTGTCAAAGGAAGTAGCCGAGGCTCTGAGCAGTGACTTGACAACTGGAGAGTTCACAGTCATGTCTGTCTGTCTGTCTGTTTCACCACATAGCTCCCTCAAGTTCTCCCGGCATATCATCCTGGATTCATTCGGCCAAAATTGTTAGGGAAGTCGATTTGTTCCTAACCAGCTCTTATGGCTGAAGTTTTTAAACACTCAGGGCACCAACTGTGAGATGACATTTAGGCCCAGGGGCACAGGGTCAAATGGGCCAAGACTCTTCTTCGATCTTGTTAATCTGACACAGCATTTTGTATTCAAGGTAACGATCTGGGAAGTCAATAAACTTAAGGGTCTTTATTTTCAAGGATGAAGACTCATTTTCAGGAAGGCGCAAAAGGTTTGGCAGCTGAAATTCTTGGGTTGTATCTCCAGTGTGTTCTTCTGTTTCAGCCTCTGGTCCCATGTCTCACATAGTGCAGCATCCGTGGAACTGGTGTGTCTGTCTCAGGCCCTCCCTGTTTCGGTCTGTTGTACAAAGCACAGATGGCCGACTCATCCTCCCAGAGCATCAGGGTAAACTCTTTGAAGATGGGACCTAGGTTCCTGATGATACATCATGTATGAGAGCCACTGAGTAAATCTATGTGGCCTCTTCCATGGAGCATAAAGTCCCTTTTTGCTACAAGGGCTCCCAGATTGAGAAATGGGGCCATCTCCATGATCTGTTGTTGTCATCGCTCCAGTCACTCAGTCTGGAGAAAGGTGTCATGGACCAAAGGATCCTGCTCATCTAGGCCAGCCAGCAGCCCGTTCTTCAGCTCACTGCAGACCGATTGTCTGCAACGTACAGCAAATGTTAAGCTCTTTCTAGTATCAAGTTTTGTACATGATATAATATATCATATATATTATATTTACACATATTTTATGTATATACTTGGTGTTAAGAAGTACATTGAGAGGAACTCACTAGTAAAGCTGGCCTAACCAAGAGAAAAGTCAAGGCCTCTCTCTTTATGACCTCGCTGGGCACAGGAAACATCCGTGCGGAGTGCAGTGGTGTGAACTGAAATGGTCTCAATGTGGGCACTTGGCACACTTTACTAAACACAAATACAACCCCACCATGAGTAAACCTTAAAGTGAACATTAAAGATTCTTGTGATACAATCAAAAAAAAAAAAAAAAAGTACATTGGGAGAAGGCTAAAATGAAAATTATGCACAATACCAAGTACTGGTAAAAATATACAGTGACTGAAATTTTCATTATAGCTGGGGAAAGTGATAAATAGTACAAACGCTTTCAAAAATGGTTTGACAGCAGCTATTCATCCATGTAACTTAAAAATCTAGGTTATATACCCAACAGAAATTCATGTATGTGTATACACACACACACACACATGCATATGCTTCAAAAGATATATATTATAATATTCATAGAAGCACTCTTCATAATAGCCCCAAATTGGATAAAAATTTGTGGTATATTCATTCAGTGAACTATGTGGCATGATAATGAACAAGCTACAGCCTGACTAGAACTTCATAACTATTATGTTGAGGGAAACAAACACAGAAGCATATATACCATGTAATTATATTTATATAAAGTTCAGAAAAGGCAAAGCTAATCTTTGGTATTACAGAAGACAGGGTGTGGGCAGCTGGAAGCAGTGTTGGGAGTGGGCATTAGGCAACCTGACATTCTGGTTATCTCCTACTTCTGGACCTTATTGCTGGTTACTTAAGTGTATTTATTTTGTAAAAAGTATCATCAGTTCATATCATTTGATCTGTGTACTTTGCCAAATGCATGTTATGCTTCAATACAATTTATAAAAATTTTTTAAAACCCACTTTCCTCTTTTGAGTATGGGATTTAAAACATGTTTAGCTGTCACATACCTTTTAAAAATCTATTGCATTAATGCTTCCTTGTTTTTTTCCCACTTATCCACATAGCCCATCTCTCTAAGTCAGTTGAATGGAAAAGGTCAAAAATGCTTATCTCGGTGTGAGTCACACTATATCTGATTTAGGTTGATCATGCAGTGCATTTTCTCACTTCTGGTGTGACTTCAGGGTCTATCGAGAAAACTCATTTGTCTCTACAGACATCTTCCCCATTTGCTTGGTGTGGATTGGAATTCCATTCTGGGTCTTTGTTCTGTATGAAGCTTTTATATTTTAATAAACATTTACCTAGTGGATTAATATTTTGAGTTTTTTACATTTCAAAGTATTTTCTAAGAATAAACATAAAATTCTTGGAGCTAGAAAGTAGGAAAGATGCATCTGGAAAACTCAGAATGGAAGTGTTCATACTTCTCCAGCTTCTGAGATTTATACAGAGCAGAGCTGTGGTTTGCAAACTGTCCCTTCTAGTAGGATGGAGGCAGAGAAGGCTTCTGAACTTAATATGATCCACTCTGAAGTACATTTAATAATCCAGTAGCAACTTTGGGGCGATTCTTAGAAACACTGCATTTGTTAATAGAACTGAGAAGGAACAGTACTGAAAGCAGCCACACATTTTCTTTCCCCAGGGCCTGCAGGCCTGGACTTCTTTCTTGAGGAAAGGAACTAGTAGATCGGCTCCATGTTTTTCAAAATACTTTATGTATCATCAGATTTGCTCTAGATTAAGAATTCACAAAATCTGCATGGCTCTAAACTACAAAAACTACTATTTGTTGAAAGAGAATTCAGTGACGTATTCATTTTTGCTCTCTTCTTCCTTATTTATGTGTTTATAGTACATATTCTTTTAAACAAGATTTGTGATACATAATATGGAAACATGCAGATAAATACTTTGACTTAAAAGAAAAAAGCGAAAAAACAAAACCTTCCATGAATCTAATGTAAGTCAAATGCTTGTTGCTTTTTTCCACCATCACAGCCCTAATATTTAAGTGACTGCTAATCAGCGATGCTGCTGGGTTTGGAAACTTATATACTGTTAGTCTGATGACACATGTTATGCAAAAAGCCACATTCATGACCAGGGACAGTGAGCAGGGAATGCTAGTAGATTCAGCCACCTCTGACCTTCATGCTTAGTTTTAAGGATAAGGGTAGCCAAAAAAAATTTTAGTTATTACATATACATTAAAATCAGTTTTTAAAAACAGGCTTAAATTCCTACCAGTTTTAAAAAAAGATATGATTTCATTGTTTAGTCATCCTAAATAATTTACATTACTACATTTCTATCTCTGCTTCTATTTTATCCTTCCTTATTCATATATATACATATATGTTTTTTAATATAGTTTGTGCGTATTTGTGCAAGATGGAGAAACCGTCAACACATAATCAGCCATGAGAATGTATACTAGAGGATCTCACAGTTAAACAGGTTATATGGTCATAATTGACAGAGAAGAGAGGAATCAGGCAGATGTCAGCCAGGAACTCCCACCTCCCTGGAAACTTGGATTCTAGATTAAAGACTTCATGCATTTCAAAAATGACAACCATATACTCATCCTTAAGAAGATAATAGTGAGGAATTTTACAGTTAGGATTTCATCATTGTTCCCTGTAAATGCAGCTTTTGGTGGATGCATACATTGCTTTGTTAGCAAAAGCCTGTAACCTGCAAGTTTGCAGAATTATTTAGGACCCACTTTCATATACATACTGCCATCTGCTGGTAATTGTGTGTATATCTGTCCATAAGAAGACCTAAATGGCTGATTTTTCAGAAGGATGTGATTATTTCAGAGCTTTGGATTTTGAAAGAATTCTTCTATTAACCGTTGGAAAAGCAAATTTTTATCAACATTTAGATATAAGGAATCACTGGCTTTTTATACAGATTTTTTTCCTTTAGGTTAAATCAATTTTTTTTTAGACAAAAACAAGCAATACAAGTGAAATATATGGTCAGCTGTTTATACATACATTTCACATGATCAAGTGATTTCCAGTGGCCTTTGGTTACTATCATCATTTTTTATAATTTTTAATTTATAGATTCTTTCAAGTTAAAATATCTGATCTAATAACTACTGCTATTACTATGGACAGTGTAATATAACATGATTACATATATTATCTCTTGATTCTTGCAACAGTATTATGAGGCATTTACTAGAAGTATCCCCATCATAAAGATGAGTTCAAGGACACAGAACTGATAAGTGGTGTAGAAATAGATCACTGAATATTATTAAATATTAGATGAAACCTCTTTTAAATGGAGAAACGAGTCCTTTAAACCGGTTGATCTAGACGTTGATCAGTTATAACTGTCCCCAAACTGCAAACCATTTTATTCTTTTGTAATAAATCTCATTACAATTCTACATTTAATTCTAAAGGGCTCTATGTAGAGAAAACACACATGAAGATATATGGCTGCTTAAAAACACAAAATTGAACAATTCAAATATGTCATTATATAATAGTTCATATAACAAATGTGAGACTAAAAAGAAAATGCAAACATTTCAAAAGAGGATCAGGAACCATGCACAGACAGAAATGTGGAAAACAAAAATGTTGAAAACATTATTATGATAATTATACCTATGCTGTTATCTAATATAAATATGAGATGTTTTTTCCAAGTAGATTGTAGCGATTGAATTAATAAAACAGCAAGAAAAGTGTTAAAGCATAAATTGAGGATATATTTAGGGGACTCAGGGTTTTTTGTTTGTTTTAACCACACTTTTTATTTTCAGATCACTGTAGAGTCACACGCGTTACAAGAAACAATACAGAGAGGTCCCATGTACCCTTCATCCATTTTCCCCCAGTGGTAACATCTTGCAAAATTCTAGTACGGTATCACCCCAGAATGTTGACATTGATGCAGTCCAGAGACAGAGCATTCTGTCATCATAGGGATCCCTCTTGTTGTTCTTTTAAAGCCACACTCAGTCATCTCTTACCCTACTCCCTCCTTGACCCCTGGTAACCACTAATCTGTTTTCCATCTCTGTAAATTTGTCATTTTGAGAATGCTATATAAATGGACTTACACAGTATATAAACTTTGGGGATTGGCTCTTTTCACTCAGCATAATTCTCTGAAGATTAATCCATGTTATACTGTGTATTTAGCATTCCTGTTAATTTCTGGGCCAGTATTCTATGGTATGGGTGTACCACAGTTTGTTTAACCATTCACCCACTGAAGAATACCTGGGTTGTTTCCAGTTTGGGGCTATTACAAATAAATCTGCTTTAATCAGGCATGTACAAGCTTTTGGGGAACAGAAAATCTTAATTTCTCTGGGATACAATGAATGCATGAGTGATCTCTAGTTTCTCCACAGCTTCACCAGCATTTGGTGTTTTCACTATTTTTTATTTTAGCCATTGTGATAGATGTGTAGTGATCTCTCATTGTGATTTTAATTTGTATTTCCTAAATGGCTAATGATGTTAGACATCTTTTTTTTTTAAAGATTTATTTATTTATTTGAGAGAGAGAGAGGGTGTGCATGCACCAGTGAGTCAGGGGAGGGGCACAGGGAGAGAATCCTCAGACTCCCCACTGAGTCCTCAAGGGGCTCAGTCTCACCACCCAAGAGATCATGACCTGAGCAGAAACCAAGAGTCCAACATTTAACTGTCTGAGCCACCCAGGCACCCCGTGATGTTAAGCATCTTTTAATCTGCTTATTCCCACTTGTATATCCTCTTTGATAATGTCCTTTGCTCATAATTGGATTTTTTTTACTGTTGATGTTTGAAATTTCTTTACATGTATTAGACACTAGTCCTTTGTCAGATACGTGGTTTCAAATATTTTCTTTAACTCTGTAGTTTGTCTTTTATCCTCTGACTAGTGTCTTTTAAAAAAGAACAGGGGCGCATAGGTGGCTCAGTCAGTTAAGCATCTGACTCTTGATTTCAGCTCGGGTCATAATCTCAGGGTTGTGAGATCGAGCCCTGCCTGCATGGGGGCCCGTGCTGGGCGTGGAGCCTGTTAAAGATTCTCTCTTTCTCTCTGCCCCTCCCCACCCTCTTAAAAAAATAAAAAAAGAACAAAAGTTTTTAATCTTGATGAAGTTCAATTTATCATTGCTTCCTTTTAAGATTCATGGGTTCGATGTCAAATCTTTAAACCCTTTGCCTAGCTCTGTATCCCAAAGGTTTCTTCCCATGTCTTTTTCTAAAAGTTTTGTAGTTTTACAATTTATAGTTAAGTCTATGAGTTACCTTTTACATAAGGTGTGAACTTAGATTGAGATGCTTTTTTAAATTTATTTTTATTTTTTTAATTTATGTAGGTACAGTGCTATAGCAACATTTAAAGGCTATCTTTCCTCCATTGAAGTGCTTTTGCACCATTATCAAAAGTCATCTGGACACATTAATGTGGATCTATCTCTAGATCCCCTGTTCTGTTCCACTGATCTGTGTCTGTCCCTCCAACATCACAGTCTTCATGTAGCTATCTAATAAGTCTTGAAACCAGGTAGACTGATTCCTTTATTCTTCTTTTTCAAAATTATTTTCATTATTCTACTTCCTTTGTATTTTCATGTAAATTTTTCAGTAATCTTGTCTATAAAAAGTCTTGCTGACATTTTGATTAGAATAGCATTAAACTTGTATATCACTTTGGGGAGAATTGGCATTTTTACTATGTTGAATATTCCATCCAGGAACACAGTCATTCTTTCCATTTATTTAGACCTTCCTTGATTTCTTTCATGAGCATTATATATAATTCAATGCAAATCCTATATATGTTTTTTTTTTAGATTTATACCTAAGTACTTCATTTTTTGAGTGATTATAAATTACAGTGTTTTTTTCTTTAGCAGTGAAAATTTAAGAAGCCTAAGTAAGAAACTCTGCCTTAATCAAAGGACTTAAAGTCTAGTTGGAAAGACTTATAAATTAATGATTACAGTAGAATTTGATTAAGTCAATAAACCTTTGTTCTTTTTGTTCCTCATTTTCTGTCTTCCAGAAATACTTATTGCTTGTTATAGTTTTAATTTTTTTTTTTATCTCTTGACCCTCTTCACATATTTCTCCCACCCCCATTCCCCACCTCCACCTCTGGCAAGCACCAATCTCTTCTCTGCATCTATAAGCTTGTTTGTTTATGTATCTATTTTTATATTCCACATATAAGAGTGATCATATGGCATTTTATTCTGACTTATTTTACCTAGCATAATGTTCTTTAGGTCTATTCATGTTGTCACAAATGGCAAGATTTCATTCTTTTTTACGGTTGAATAATATACATTACACACACACACACACACACACACACACACACACACACAGAGTACGACTCCTTTTACATTTTTTTTTCTTTGCCTGGATTTTATTTATTTATTTATTTTTGAAATTTTTTATATGTTATGTTAATCACCATACATTACATCATTAGTTTTTGATGTAGTGTTCCATGATTCATTGTTTGCATATAACACCCAGTGCTCCATGCAGAACGTGCCCTCTTTAATACCCATCACGAGGCTAACCCATCCTCTCATCCCCCTCCCCTCTAGGAACCTCAGTTTGTGTCTCAGAGTCCATAGTCTCTCATGGTTCGTCTCCCCCTCCGATTCCCCCCCTTCATCCTTCCCCTCCTGCTATCTTCTTCTTCTTCTTCTTTTTTTTTTAAACATATAATGTATTATTTTCTTCAGAGGTACAGATCTGTGATTCAACAGTCTTGCACACTTCACAGCGCTCACCATAGCACATACCCTCCCCAATGTCTATCACCCAGCCACCCCATCCCTCCCATGCCCCACCACTCCAGCAACCCTCAGTTTGTTTCCTGAGATTAAGAATTCCTCATATCAGTGAGGTTATATGATACATGTCTTTCTCTGTCTGACTTATTTCGCTCAGCATAATACCCTCCAGTTCCATCCACGTTGTTGCAAATGGCAAGATTTCATTCTTTTTGATGGCTGCATAATATTCCATTGTATATATATACCAACTCTTTTTTATCCATTCATCTGTCGATGGACATCTTGGCTCTTTCCACAGTTTGGCTATTGTGGACATTGCTGCTATAAACATCGGGGTGCACGTACGCCTTCAGATCCCTACATTTGTATCTTTGGGGTAAATACCCAGTAGTGCAATTGCGGGATCATATGGTAGCTCTATTTTCAACTTTTTGAAGAACCTCCATACTGTTTTCCAGAGTGGCTGCACCAGCTTGCATTCCCACCAACAGTGTAGGAGGGTTCCCCTTTCTCCGCATCCCCGCCAACATCTGTCATTTCCTGACTTGTTAATTTTAGCCATTCTGACTGGTGTGAGATGATATCTCATTGAGGTTTTGATTTGGGTTTCCCTGATGCCGAGCAATGTTCAGCACTTTTTCATGTGTCTGTTGGCCATTTGGATGTCTTCTTTGGAAAAATGTCTGTTCATGTCTTCTGCCCATTTCTTGATTGGATCATTTGTTCTTTGGGTGTTGAGTTTAAGAAGTTCTTTATAGATTTTGGATACTAGCCCTTTATCTGATATGTCATTTGCCAATATCTTCTCCCATTCTGTCGGTTGTCTTTTGGTTTTGTTGACTGTATCTTTTGCTGTGCAAAAGCTTTTTATCTTGATGAAGTCCCAAGAGTTCATTTTTGCCCTTGCTTCCCTTGCCTTTGGCGATGTTTCTAGGAAGAAGTTGCTGCGGCTGAGGTCGAAGAGGTTGCTGCCTGTGTTCTCCTTTAGGATGTTGATGGACTCCTGTCTCACATTGAGGTCTTTCAACCATTTGGAGTCTATTTTTGTGTGTGGTGTAAGGAAATGGTCCAGTTTCATTCTTCTGCATGTGGCTGTCCAATTTTCCCAACACCATTTGTTGAAGAGACTTTTTTCCATTGGACATTCTTTCCTGCTTTGTCAAAGATGAGTTGACCATAGAGTTGAGGGTCCATTTCTGGGCTCTCTATTCTGTTCCATTGATCTATGTGTCTGTTTTTGTGCCAGTACCATACTGTCTTGATGATGACAGCTTTGTAATAGAGCTGGAAGTCCGGAATTGTGATGCCACCAGCTTTGCTTTTCTTTTTCAACATTCCTCTGGCTATGCGGGGTCTTTCCTGGTTCCATACAAATTTTAGGATTATTTGTTCTATTTCTTTGAAAAAAGTGGATGGTATTTTAATGGGGATTGCATTGAATGTGTAGATTGCTTTAGGTAGCATTGACATCTTCACAATATTTGTTCTTCCAATCCATGAGCATGGAACGTTTTTCCATTCCTTTGTGTCTTCCTCAATTTCGTTCATGAGTATTTTATAGTTTTCTGAGTGCAGATGCTTTGCCTCTTTGGTTAGATTTATTCCTAGGTATCTTATGGTTTTGGGTGCAATTGTAAATGGGATCGACTCCTTAATTTCTCTTTCTTCTGTCTTGTTGTTTGTGTATAGGAATGCGACTGATTTCTGTGCATTGATTTTATATCCTGCCACTGTACTGAATTCCTGTATGAGTTCTAGCAGTTTTGGGGTGGGGTTTTGGGTTTTCCACATAAAGTATCATATCATCTGCAAAGAGTGAGAGTTTGACTTCTTCTTTGCCAATTTGGATGCCTTTTATTTCTTTTTGTTGTCTGATTGCTGGGGCTAGGACTTCTAATACTATGTTGAATAGCAGTGGTGATAGTGGACATCCCTGCCATGCCCTTAGGGGGAAAGCTCTCAATTTTTCCCCATTGAGAATGATATTCGCTGTAGGTTTTTCATAGATGGCTTTTATGATATTGAGGTATATACCCTCTATGCCTATACTCTGAAGAGTTTTGATCAAGAAAGGATGCTGTACTTTGTCCAATGCTTTTTCTGCATCTATTGAGAGGATCATATGGTTCTTGTTCTTTCTTTTATTAATGTATTGTATCACATTGATTGATTTGTGGATGTTGAACCAACCTTACAGCCCAGGGATAAATCCCACTTGGTCGTGGTGAATAATCCTTTTAATGTACTGTTGGATCCTATTGGCTAGTATTTTGGCGAGAATTTTTGCATCCATGTTTATCAAGGATATTGGTCTATAATTCTCCTTTTTGATGGGGTCTTTGTCTGGTTTTGGGATCAAGGTAATGGTGGCCTCATAAAACGAGTTTGGAAGTTTTCCTTCCATTTCTATTTTTTGGAACAGTTTCAGAAGAATAAGTATTAATTCTTCTTGAAATGTTTGATAGAATTTCCCTGGGAAGCCATCTGGCCCTGGGCTTTTGTTTGTTGGGAGATTTTTGATGACTCCTTCAATTTCCTTAGTGGTTATAGATCTGTTCAGGTTTTCTATTTCTTCCTGGTTCTGTTTTGGTAGTTGATACATCTCTCAGAATGCATCCATTTCTTCCAGGTTATCTAATTTGCTGGCATATAGCTGCTCATAATATATTCTTATAATTGTTTGTATTTCTTTGGTGTTGGTTGTGATCTCTCCTCTTTCATTCATGATTTTGTTGATTTGGGTCATTTCTCTATTCTTTTTGATAAGTCTGGCCAGGGGTTTATCAATCTTGTTAATTCTTTCAAAGAACCAGCTCCTTGCTTCGTTGATCTGTTCTACTGTTCTTTTGGTTTCTATTTCATTGATTTCTGCTCTGATCTTTATTATTTCTCTTCTCCTGCTGGGTTTAGGCTTTATTTCCTGTTCTTTCTCCAGCTCCTTTAGATGTAGGGTTAGGTTGTGTATTTGAGACCTTTCGTGTTTCTTGAGAAAGGCTTGTATTGCTATATACTTTCCTCTTAGGACTCCCTTTGCTGTGTCCCAAAGATTTTGAACAATTGTGTTTTCATTTTCATTGGTTTCCATGAATTTTTTTAATTCTTTAATTTCCTGGTTGACCCATTCATTCTTTAGTAGGATGCTCTTTAGCCTCCATGTATTTGAGTTCTTTCTGACTTTCCTCTTGTGATTGAGTTCTAGTTTCAAAGCATTGTGGTCTTAAAATAGGCAGGGAATGATCCCAGTCTTTTGGTACCAGTTGAGGCCTGATTTGTGACCTAGGATGTGATCTATTCTGGAGAATGTTCCATGGGCACTAGAGAAGAATGTATATTCCTTGCTTTGGGATGGAATGTTCTGAATATATCTGTGAAGTCCATTTGGTCCAGTTTGTCATTTAAAGTCTTTATTTCCTTGTTGATCTTTTGCTTAGATGATCTGTCCATTTCAGTGAGGGGGTTGTTAAAGTCCCCCACTATTATTGTATTGTTGTCGATGTGTTTCTTTGCTTTTGTTATTAATTGGCTTATATAATTGGCTGCTCCCATGTTAGGGGCATAGATATTTACAATTGTTAGATCTTCTTGTTGGATAGACCCTTTAAGTAGGATATAGTGTCCTTCCTCATCTCTTATTACAGTCTTTGGTTTAAAATCTAATTTGTCTGATATAAGGATTGCCACCCCAGCTTTCTTTTGGTGTCCATTAGCATGGTAAATGGTTTTCCACCCCTTCACTTTCAATCTGAGGGTGTCTTTGGGTCTAAAATGAGTCTCTTGCAGACAGCATATCAATGGGTCTTGTTTTTTTATACAATCTGGTAGCCTGTGTTTTATGATTGGGGCATTTAGCCCATTTACATCAGGGTAACTATTGAAAGATACGAATTTAGTGCCATTGTATTGCCTGTAAGGTGACTGTTACTGTATATTGTCTGTGTTCCTTTCTGGTCTATGTT